>NC_135713.1:201866171-201940899 GCF_964656455.1 Halichoerus grypus | reverse complement strand
AGGATACTCAACCACCTCCCCAAAGTCCCCTTTGCAACATAAGTAACATGTCCATAGGGTTCAGAGATTAGGACGTGGGCATCTTTGGGGGCCATTATTCTGCTTGCTATTCTGCTCAGAAAAGCTGTGTCTTATTCATTCTGTGTCCTTTGGCATGAATGGAAGTTCAACGATACTTCTGAGTGAGTACATGAGTGAATGAATGAACGGCTCCCTAGAGGCCGGGCGGGGGCAGAAGCCATTGAGCGAAGCTGGAGGGGCTGTGAGTAAGTAGGAAGAAACCAGAGTGTAGCCTGAGCCGGCCCCCTTCCTGCCTCTTCTGCTAACTCATAGTGGCTGGTGGTCTGGGCCTCTGCTCAGCCTAGAGGGGCTCTGGGTGCAGAAGCAGAGGACAGGGAGGCCTGACGACCAGGACACATGAAGGCGGCAACAGCAGAGGAAGAAAGCTTTCAGGACACCCCTGGGCCCCAAATGTCCTGTCTCCTTGACTCTCAGGCCAAAAGTGCAGCCTCCCGTGGCCCGAGCACGCTCTCCTCTTTCCAGCCCCGGGGCTGGGTGCTTTTCTGCACTGTGGCCAGGTGGGCTGGCTGTGGGCCCTGAAGACTGAGCCTGGATATCTGGGAAGCTCACGTAAGTAAGCCTATGAGCCTCAGTTTTCTTAACTGTAGAAGATAATAATAATAATAATAATGGCTCTCTTTCTGGGGTTTTGTGGGAATTAGAGAAAAGATGGTGTACACGGTGGACCTCAACTGGTTAAGTCCTAGGAACTGCTAGTGAAGGTCTGGAGTCTCGTCCCATTCCGACGTCTACCGGTTCTGTCGGCTTAGGCAGTCCTTCGCCCCTCTCAGCCTTGGTTTCTTAATCTGTAAAAAATGGGTAGAAGCAACTCAAACATTTGCAAGTGAGGATAGGAGGAGGCCCTGATGAGAAGTGTGGGTGGGTCGTTAGTCCCATTACTGTGCCCAGGCCCTTGGGGGAGAGAGATGCTTTCCCCAGTGTTGCGTTCCCAGAGCCACCAGACTCGCAGAGACCAAGCTCTCGGGCAAGGTCACAGCGGGACCATCCCGGCTGCTGGACCTCCCTGCCCTGCACTCCAAGTGGCTATTGTGAGGCCAACAGCTGTCTCCGCCAAGTGGCATCTCTGGGGCACAAAGAGCAGTGGAGAGGGCAGAGCACACTGGCTCATTGTCCTTGGGGCTGAGCAGCCGCAGCTGGGCGCCACCGGGGGTTCCTCTGACCTCCACCCCATCCCGACACCATGGCTGTCCTGCCACCCAGCCCCGCCCTACTGGACTTAAAGCTTCCCGTCCGGGAGCACCTGAGCAGCATGAAGCCCCCTGTCTCCCCCAGCGCTTTTATCAGGGGCCCTTAGGAACAATAAGCTTGAGGAGGGTGACCTCGGACCTGGGGGCAGGACACTGGTCCTCGTTCCTTATGGCACTGACCTTCTGGGAGGACGACTCTGATACAGCTGCCCCCTGGTATCAGGCACCCACATGCGCTTCTCGCGGCCGGCACCCCCGGTGAGGTCACGCTGGGGGGTCCCGTTTCACTGGTGCAGAATCTGGGGCTCAGAGGGGTGATTAAATGACTGGCCCAGGATCACAGGCTGGGGGCCAGCAAAGCCCAGATTTGAACCCAATGCCCTGTGCACAGACTCAGGGTGCCCGAGTGGAGCGTGGGGCAGATGTACAGACACCAGGGAGGAGGACCTGGCCACACTCAGCCCAGAAAAGCACGGGCTGCCATTGGCCGAATGGGTCGTTACTGCTAACTCATAGTTGCTGGTGGTCTGGGCCTCTGCTCAGCCTAGGAGGGGCTCTGGGTGCAGACTACACCCAGTACAAACTAACGAACAGGCACGAGGACCTCCCCGGTTCCCAGCAGCCAGACAATTCTAGAGCTCCCCGCACTCCCGCTTTTCAGAGCAGTGCATTTATAGAGGAAAAGGGGCAGGGTGATGATGATTCAGGAAATCTGCAGCCGGAGTTAAATGAGCGTCTCATAATGATGGTGATTAAAAATTAACACCACTGTTTGCAGAGCGATGCACGTCCACTCCGCAGCCATGAATTAATGAAACGATGAAAACACGGGTGCTGGGGATACGCTCCAGGGCACAGAGAGAGGACTAGGAGGTTCGAGAGGGGACCTCCCAGAGCTGGGGCACCCGGCTCCCCACTCCAGCCCCTTCTCCGGGGTATCACCAGGGATTCTGTGGCTTGGGGCTTGATTTTTATCTTTGCACAATGGGGGTGCTGGTCCACTTGGGGAGCCTTGAGGTGGTTGCATACATGGGGAGAGCCCCCCGGTCTGACTGACAAGGAGACGAGGAAAGGACTTACGAGGTGGGAGACCCAGACCACCCCCAGCTGACACCAATTAGCTGTGGGACCTTGGCGGTCACCCACTTCCCTGTGTGTTTATTCGCTCTTCTGTTTGCTGGGGCCACCACAGCAAATTACCACAGAGGTGGTGGCTTGAGACAACAGACACGTACTCTCTCCCATCGCCACAAGTCTGAGATGGTGGTGTGGGCAGGGCAGGCTCCTTCGGGAGCCTCTGAGGGAGAACTGTCTCCCGCCTCTGTCTGGGCCTCTGGGAGCGGCTGGCCAACCTCGGTGCCCCATGGCAGCTGCCAAAATCCCGCCTCCTCCTCTGTCTTCATACAGCTCCTTCTCCACCTCTCTGCCAACCCTGCGTGTCCCAAACCCCCTCTCTTCTCTTGGGAGCACCCTAATTGCAGGCTGATCCCCTTGAGATCCTTCACTTAATTACCTCTGCGAAGATCCAATTTCCAAATTAGGTCACATTCACAGGTACCAGGGGTTAGGACTTGGTCTACCTTTTGGGGGGAGACAATTCAACCCGCCCCAGAAAGCATTTGGGGGAAGCAAAAGCCATGAATGCCGGGTGTTGCCACTCTTACGCCAAATCAACGACTGTGCACCGGGAGCGGGGGACTCGTCTTCGCAACACCCCAGCACACCCTCTGTCCGGCCAGGCGCACGGAGCTGCCACAGGGAGTCCACGTGGTGGGCAGGACCTTGACCTGAAGAGGAGGGGACGCTGGTGGTGGATGGAGGGAGGAGTCTGCACTGGGGTCTCCTCTACCGCTCGGCTCTTGCCAATGAACCCTTTCTGGCCGCGGGAGTGCAGGGAAGCATCCCTGGAGATAACTCTGGGGGTCTAATTATTATTTTTATCATCCCTTACATAGCTGCCTGCCCTGTCTTTCCTCCTCCATCTGTTCTCCGGGGTGCTGCATGTGGCTCTCCTAGCCCTTCAGGGGGCACTCCGCTGGCTTCATGAGAGAAAACCAAGCCCTAAGAGATACTGGAGTTTCAAGTCCCTGCCTCTCCAACCTTGTCACCCACACCCCTCTGCTAGAAGGTCTAACCTTGATCTTTGACCACCTTGACCTTGACCACCACCCACCCCCTGCCATGTCACCTCATGCCCTGTGCCTTCCTATGGCTGGCCTCCCTTCTGAAACACTCCTCTGCCGCCCCTCGTTGCCCCTGCTTAGCGCCCCCCCCCGCCAGCCTTTACCATTTCTCACCCTCTTAGGCCCTCTCATCCCCTTGGACCATCGCATACTCCCCACTTGACTGGGCTGTCCCTGAGGGCAGGAAGACAGTCCTTCGTTTCGGGGGGCCCCAGTCCCTAGTACACAGATGCTCTCTGGATGTTTATGGAAGGAAATCATCAAGAGACCCGGATTTGAATTCCCTCCTCCCCACCTTCCCAACTGTGTGCCCTTGGCCTCGCCGAGGCTTGATGTCCTCATTTGCCTCCCTGGCCTGCCGGGTTAGTATGTTGACAGACGAATGTGTTTCTGGGACTCCTAATCGATGCACAGGAATAGGGCATCTACCCCAGGGGCCCTGGTGCCCCAGCCTCCCACTGCCCCCAGCTCAGCATGACCCCCCCCCCCCGCCGGGATTGAAGCTGGAGGGAGGCCCAGGCTTCTGGAAACTCTTGGATCCCCTCCCCGCCCCGCCTCGGCTCCAGGTGTCTCTCTCTCTCCAGCTATTTTCTTTTCGGATCCAGAGTTCAAAAGAACAGCCCGAGCAGGAGCCCTGGGAAAACAAAAGCCAGCAGGCTCCTTCTTGCAGGCCAGCTCAGGCCTGCAGGGCGCTGCCCACCTCTCCCTGCTCCATCCGGGAAGGAGGGCGTCAGGTCCTGTGGGTTCCAGTGCGAGACTCAGACTCGGAAAACATCAGCTCCAGTGGGAGGGAAGGCCAGTGCAGGGGGTGGGGGGCAGGGGCAGCCTGTCCTAGTTAGAGCCCTAATGCGCTCCTTTGAAAGCACTTTCAGATGTCCCAGGCCCTGGGGGCAGGGGTGGCGTAATAATAATAAAACAACATTTGCATAGAGATTTCGTTTACAAAGCACTTTCTCAGGGGTGGGAGGCGCTCGGGTGGCCTGTGGAATCCTGGCGGGGAGGCCGGCCTCTGGTTGCTTCCAACCCCAGCCGAGCTCCCAGCTCGGGGATGTGTGCTTGTGTGTGCGGAAACAAAGCGCTATTCAGCAGACTGTTCCTGATTCCTCTGGATTTCGTCCCTTTTCCCCTCTCCCATGAAGAGCTCACTCAGGGCTTGTCACTCAGGCCAGAAAAGGGGTGTCAGGAGTCCCAGAGGGAGGGTTTGGCTGGGATCTGATTGGAGGGAAGCACCCCTGCCCCGCCCCCCCCTTACCCTTTGGCCCCCAAGCTCCTGGGAATGGGAGCTGGTTTATGCAACTCTTCTGACCTGTGGCTTTGTCTTCATGTTGAAAGAATGAGCACAGGTTTGGGAATGTCTGCGCATCTGTTGTGTGTATGTCTGAGGACCCGCAGAGAGATGAGCAGCGTGGGGGGCTTTGCTAATTCTTCCCCAGCAGCGTGCCTCGTGAGCGGGATGTCCTGTACTCCGTGCGGGGCATGGGGCCCTGGGGCGTCGGCACCTGCATCCGGTGGGTGTGGTGAGACATCTGTGCCTGGAGCATAGCCCCGACGTCACCTGGCCACGGGCACCCGGGGACGAGGGGCGCAGCATCAGAGCCTGGCCCCTTAAGGGATGAGCTATATAAGGTCCACCTGCGGGGGCTTGAGCAGGTTTTAGCAGCCCGGGCAGGAGACGGAAGATGCGAGAGGTCATTGCTGGGCTGGAGCAGCTCACCTTCACCTTCGAGAAGGACGTAGAGATGCCGAAGGGCACTGGCCTCCTGCCTTTCCAGGGCATGGACAGTGAGTGAGGACAGGGTGTCAGCCATCCTTCTGGAGGAACTTGTGCCAGGCCCCCTCTCCCCAGCCTTCTCTGGAGGCTTCTCTGCTCAGCTCCTGAGGGGGCAGCCCCTTCACTGCCGCTCACCAGGGAGACTGAGGCAGCGGGGCTGGGGCCGGTCACCTGTGATTCCCAGCTTAGTCCCTCCCTTCTTAGGGGCTCAGGCTTCCCCTCTTACATCCTCTCCAGGACTCCAGGAAAATGGGGCTGACTTCCAGGCAGCCCATTTCCCAGACTGGGCAAGCAGAGAGACACAGAAGGTGAATTGTGAGAAGCCAGGAAATTCCACGTTGGCCCCTTGAACTCCCTTGTGCCCCTCCATCCCCTCTGCTTCAGAGTTGGGGGGCTTAGGTGTTGAGGTCTCGGGGCTGGTTCTGGAGGCCAGCATCCAAAAAGCCAGGAACTTGGGGGCCCCCAGGCCCAAGCCTCAGGGAAGTTCGGGGTGGGGGGGGGCACTTCTTGAGTAGGAAAAGCCCCTCCAGCAGCTGCAGCCTCTGAAGAAGCTACCTTCCTTCTTTCCCTTCTAGAGTTGGGCTGGGCTGCGTGCAACTTCTTCGCTAAAGGGCTCTGTGACAAAGGTGGGTCAGCAGGAGAACCTGGCGGTGGGGTGTGTGCAGGGGCAGTCTAGACTACGGTGGGTTCTGCTTGGCCTGGACTAGGGTGTCGAATCTGCACCTGGGGAGGGGAGGTTGGAATGGAGTCGAATTTGTCTTGTAAGGAGGCAAAGGGCAGGTGGGTGGGTACATCCCTCAGGAAGCCTTCCCCTCCCCACTAAGGATTTCTCTGGCCCAGCAGCATTGATTAGGGTACCCAGCGCTACCTGGAAGGGGACATTCCCTTCTTTCCACCTTACTGGGGTTGTGAGAGTTTTGGGGGTTTCAGCCTGTGTGTTCCCAGGAGGCCCCGGGCTTCTTGAGTTTCCTCCCAGCCAGGAAAGCAGTGCCCTTCTCCCCGCTCCCCTCCCCTTCTCACCCTCTGGATCAATATGGGACCTGGTCAGCTGTTCTGTGTAGTCTTTATGTCCTAAGCTGTGGCCATTTCCGTCTCTGAAATGCTACCAGTGTCACCTGTTTCTCCCCCACCCCAACTTGGATTAAGTGATACCTCCTTCTAAGCCCCTCTCCCCTGGTACAGGAGGCCTGAATCCAACCAGGGTTTTTCTCAACCTTTGGCTCATGAACTACTCACAGCCCCTTCCTGTAGAAATACACAGTTGCCCAAAAAGTCTTGTCTTCAATCTGGGGGTTCCCAGTCCCCCTATAGATCCAGGTTAAATAACCCTGCTATTGTGAATGAATTTAGGACCAGTTTTTCGGATCTAAGTGATCCTTGGGAAGCCAGGAGGCCAGGAGGGGCCCAGGCAGGGAGGGGCTGGGGTGTTATTGCCATGTACCTTGTACCTCATTTGTCGTGCTGGCTCTGGATGACGGGGTGAGAGGGAAACCAGCTCATTGCGCACTCGAGGCTCTATGCAGCCAGGACTGAGATGCCGCCTCGGGTCCTTCCTCCAAAGCAGTGGTTCACAGTGACACCCTCTTGCAAAGAAATACCACTGCTCTGGTGGGAGGTCACACCCGAGCAAGTCACAGGCCCGGGTGACGGGAGGACTATGTACAAAGAAGCCCTTCACACTTTCCCTCCCCTTCTATCTGAGAGTCAGCCAAGCCTTCTATCTGAGAGTCAGGCTGGTCCTGCTCAGGAATTTAGGAACTGGAGCATCCTTCGTACAGTTGGCAATACCCCAGTGAGAAGATAACAGAGTTACATAGAACATTTCCACTTCCTTCTAAGTTGTTACAGAGCTGGCTCTTAGGTCAGCACCTTAGGTCTCCAGACTCAGGAAACATAACCTTGGGGGGAGTTTTTGTTTTTTAAAATTTTATTTATTTATTTAACAGAGAGAGAGAGCATGAGCAGGGGGAGAAGCAGAGGGAGAGGCAGCCTCCCCGCTGAGCAGGGAGCCTGATGCGGGGCTCGATCCCAGGACCCTGGGATCATGACCTGAGCTGAAAGCAGACGCCCAACTGACTGAGCCACCCAGGCGCCCCTGTGGGAGTTTTGAAGACCTGATTTTAACAGGCCCTTCGGGAGCACTGGGTGCCCTAGACCGTGCTGGGTGGGAGCCCTGGGCTGGAACCGTGGCTCTGCTCTCTGGTAGGGGCCCCACCATGAGCCTGGAGGAGAGGGGGCCGTGAGGTGCCTGGGAGCTGCCCTGACCCCCTGGGGCTCCCCGGGGGTGGAGAAGGGCAACGGCAAGCCAGGCAGAGAGGAGAGTTTGGGCAGAGGCATGGTCATGCCAACAGCCACCTGTCAGGACTACCGAGCATCCTCCGTGTTGCCTCTGGCCCTGCTTCCAGCTCCACCAGGGGTCAGGTGATGGGATCGAGGGAGGGCAGCGGGGGTCTGATCCACAGCCTCTCCTGGGGCGTTCCTTCAGGGCTGAGCTGGGTCCAGGCTGTGGGCAGCTGGGTGCTCTGGGGTTCCCAGGGAAGCTCTGCCCGTTCCGGCACAGCGGGGGGGAAGCTGATGGTGTGTAAGCACTGGCTCTGGGGCCTGTGTAAGAAGGGCGACCAGTGCAGTTTCTGGGACCAGTACGACGTCACCAGGATGCCCGAGTGCTACTTCTACTCCAAGTTCGGTAATGCCCCTTCCTGGCTCCAGGCCTTGCCTCGGAGGTTGGCAGTGGGGACTGTGAGAGGGGCCGAGGTCTTGAGAGGGGGGCACTCAAAGGAGGCTGTGCATGCCTCGGGGGGCAGACCAGGCCTCTCTGAGCCTCGGGTGCCCTCTTCTCCAGCCCCCTAGATGCAGGGGAGCTGTACTCTGGGGTCCGTCCCTGTTCACTGCCCTGCAGGTCCCCCCCCGCCCCCGGGGAAGGGAAGGGTGTGGCTGGAATCAAAGGCTGAATTGTTTCCCTCATCACAGACCCGGACTGACTGTCCGGAAACAAGCCTGGAACGGGCCAACTCTCAGTCCCGGGGTGGGTCAGGGCCAGGGGGCCCCAAACGGGCATTTGGAAGTCACTTTCACGATGCTTGCCCAACACACAGAGCACCCGTGCTACTGACCTGTCCGCTCTCTCCATTGTCTTGCTATTGTTAAGTCTTATTTTAGAAGGAAACTTTACATTGCTTCCGTAAGTGGAAAGCTATCATCTCTGATGGGCAGTGCAAGGTAACTGTAAACATACAGTCGTGAGGTTCAGGGGCCCTAGCCTCTCAAGTTATCTTGTGTGGTCAGGTCTGGACCGTGTTCTCCTGCCCTCTGGCCTCAGGACCTCCTTTTGTCATCCACGGGGCTGCAGAGGGGGAAGACACAGCTACTAGTCACCTCCTTTAAGAATGGTCTGCGAGTGTTTCAGATCTCATAAAATATCTTCCCAATAAAATTCTACAGCTCAGTTCTTTCAGGAGCTGGAAGGAGCCCTAGGGATTATCTAGTCTAGTGCTTTTCACACTGTGTTCCAAAAGAGTGACCTGCGGGGAGAGAGCTGGCCCAGTCTCCAGGGACCTCTCTGAGACAGCTCCAGGGGTAGCTGTCCTTCATTAGTGCCAATGGCGGGGGGCGGTGGGGGGCAGTCCCGGGTATGTGGGGAGAAAGCAAAGCATCCTCAAAGAGCTCCTCCCAGGCCAAAGTTTGTGTCCTGTCTGCTCAGAGTTGAGGTTCAGCTGCCCGCTTGTGTTTTTTTGAAAGGAAAGACAAAGTTTATCTGGATCCCGGCTCCCCTTGGTCACCACCTATACCTCTTTCATTTAAAAATGCCTCTTATTCATTCCTTCAGTAAAACTTGGTTTGGTTTTCTTTGGGGACTCGGATACTGTGCTGGGGACGGTCACAGGGATAGAACCAGGTTCCCTTCTGCCCTCAAATACCTCTCACTGTGAGGGGCATCCATGTAAATCATTGATGGTAGTTTGTAACCTCTGTTTCTGCTCTTGGAGTAAATGAATATCTCTAATATCCTATCAAAGTAATTATCGTTCTTCTTGCAAGTAAGTTGTTTTATTTAGAACATTATGTTGGGAGGTGGTGGAGCACGAAGGGGCAGCTGAAGGGGGCCAGGGGCTTTGGGCCCTGCGGCTGGCTCGGAAACGCTGAGTGGAGGGTGGGGTGTGGGTGCCACCTGCTGGCCATCAGAGGAACGCGGAGACGTGCATCCAGGCCGAGGCAGAAAGGGAGCTTGGCCCAGGTGACTTCCCACCGCCTGACCTGTCAAATGCTCACCAGCCCTGGGGTATGTCACTCCATTCCTCAGGAGGCTGGAGCTCAGAGTCAGCGCTCGGCCAAGGGCTGCACACAGACGCCGAGCACGTAAGCCCCTTGTCAATGCGAGGAAGCCCGGTGATCGTGGCCACGGCATTTCCCCTCTCTGAGCCCTGGTGTCCTCGTTCGTGAGGTGGGAGGGTTGGAGGGGATAGTGGTTTAAAGCTCTTCGGGGGCGCCTGGGTGGCTCAGTTGGTTAAGCGACTGCCTTCGGCTCAGGTCATGATCCTGGAGTCCCTGGATCGAGTCCCGCATCGGGCTCCCTGCTCGGCAGGGAGTCTGCTTCTCCCTCTGACCCTCCCCCCTCTCATGTGCTTGCTCTCTCTCATTCTCTCTCTCTCAAATAAATAAATTAAAAAAAAAAAATCTTTAAAAAAAAAAAAAAATAAATAAAGCTCTTCGGTATCCGTGCACTGTTCTCCAGGTGAAACCTGCTTTGCAGAAGCACAGTGTAGAAAATAGATCTCTGGAGCGGTTTGAAAGCCAATGGGGTGAACCCCGTGAAGTTCCTTTTGGTTCTGAGAAGCACCAAGTTGTAGATTTTTAAGGAGGATGAGATTGGAAGCATTCACCGCTTCTCTACTCAAGAGGTGAAAAATGAGCCGAATCTTCCCCATGGCTCCTTCAAAGCCCCTGGGCCCCTAAGAGAAAACTAAGGGGGTTCTTACCACAACTCTCACGTGGTCTGTCCAACAGGGCTGGCTCCTTCTAGGGGACCTGAGTTCTGGGCCAACCCACAGACCGATTACAGCGCAGGCGTTGTGAAGCTACACGTGTCCCTCATGTCGAGTCTGACATCATCCTGGTGCCAACTTGGGAGCACTACTCTGCTCTTCTTGGCATTTCCACCAAAAAGGACTGTGCCGTGGTTCTGGAAACATTGTAGGTGTCGTAGTGGTGAAGATGAGAGGGCTTTCATCAGCATCCACGGTGTGTCTTCTTGGATCGTTAGCTGCTCGCTCTGGGTCTCCCCTCCCCGCCTCTCCTCTCGTTCCTTCCTCTCTGGTGGCCTCCAAATGCCTTCAGTTCCGGCCCCTCCTTCTGGATCTCTGGCCCTGCCTCAACTCTTCCAGATGTGTTTATTCCCACCCAAGCCCTGCTTGGCATGTAGTATTGGGATCCAACCCCCTTAGATTGCAGGAAGGATTCGAAAAACCTTGCTGTCTTGGAAAAGTGGCCGATGACAGACGGCAGGCAAGTGGCTTCTATGCAAGGGGCAAGGTCAGTCCAGTTTGGGGAGGGCGGAAGTAACAATAAAGATGAGCCTACATTTAAAGAATGCTGGATTTTTCAGGTGATTGCAACAACAAGGAATGTGCCTTTCTCCACGTGAAGCCAGCTTTCAAGACCCGAGACTGTCCTTGGTGTGACCAAGGTTTCTGCAAGGATGGTGAGGCCCCAATGGAAAGGGAGCACTAGGTGATCAGGATGTGTGTGTGTGGGGGTCCCTGGCAGGGGAAGGAGGCATATTCCTGATGAAGCCCCGTGGGGCCTTCCCAACAGAAGGTCCTTCCATCGTTCTCCCCAGGCCCGCTCTGTGACTTTAACATTCAGCCAACGATGGAAGGACCTGGCACAGAGCTGGCTTCTTGCAGGAGGCTTACCTGGGCTCCAGTCCTGGTGACTTCAAAGTGCATCAACTGTGTGACCTTGAACTAGTTGCTGAACTCATCTCCTCACTTATGAAAAGGGGAAACCCCCTCCCTCGTAGGGTTATGGAGTCGGTCAGATCTAGGACCCCACGGGAAGCCCTTGGCATAGGGTCCCACAGGAGACAGTTCATCTACATTCTCTTCTCTATTTCTTTTAACCCGCCCCCCCCAGGGGTGTGCTGAAGCTTGCTCCATCTACCCCATTAAGAAGCAGCTTCCCCCCATCACAGTCCCTCTGCTCTGAGGACTACGTGCTTTGTTTTCCTTTGTTTTCAGGCGAATTGCTCTGAGGCCTTGGCAGTGTTGGTTTGGGGGATTTTAGGGGAGGATAAGTAGGTTGTGGGGTTAGGGTTTCCCCAGCTGTACCTTCTGGAGCTAAATAAAGATGGCACATGACTGTCCTCAACCACATCAATTCGCCAAGATGCAGTGTGCTGGGACGCTTCCAACCCCATTGTTCGGGACCCACCCCAACATATTCCGAGGTCTCCTTTCCCCTCTCAGTCACGCGGCTCGGAAGCAGGTGCTTTGGGTGGTCTGGAAGGGACAGGGAGATTTATGCACCCTGTGAGGTGGAGAGCCTGTGACTGCCATACCCTTCCGCTGAGCTTTGTCATGTGTGTTTCTGGCTGTTCTTTGCCCAGCAGGTCCCCTGTGTAAGCACTGCCATGTCCATAAGACAATGTGTGTTAACTACTTAGTGGGTTTCTGCCCCGAGGGCCCCCACGGCCAATTTGCACAGTAAGTATAACTTGGATCAGCAAATCCCACTTAGTACGGGGTCCGTTCTGTGGCTTCTAGATCTAGATCCTTCCATACCTTCACTGGCCCAAGGTGGGAAATGAAGTGTCTGCTGAGCATCTGCCCAGTATTTTCCTTGCTAGCTTACCCGGCACACCCACACCCCCTTCCCCCACTTGGTGCTGCACTGAATACCCCAGGCTGATAATGTGTATTCGTGTTGGGCACGGACATATAGCTCTTCACAAACTGTTCTAGAAATGAGTAGAAACCCTTAACACGCACCCCAACCCTCTGCAGTTCTCCCTCATCCCCCTGGCTGGCGTATGGGCTCCTTCCCCACGGGGTTCAGAAATGGGAAATCTGCAGCAGGCTGACACGGAGCATGCTAATGAGCAGGTGACGGGGGTGAGGGTGGGGTGGGGTGGGTGGGGTGGGTGGAGCCAGGCTGTAATCATCTCTCTCTACTTCCTTCAGTCCCAAGATGAATCTTTTTATTCAACTCGAGCTACACGAAGGTGAGTGCAGGCAGGAAGGGGGCAGGTGTGTCTGGCTCCCTTTACTGCGCATGCTCCCTGGGGAGCTCCCTCTCTCTCTCTCTCTCTCTCTCTGGCACCGCACTATGCCCAGCTGCCCTCTCTCACACAATCTGCTCCAAGTACCCACCCCGGGAAAGGCACACGCCACCACCCAAATCCCCTCCAACCTCTGTAACCTCTGCTTCTTGCAGGACTGCTCAGCTTATCAGCCCCTGAGGCTTTCCTTCTCCTTAGCTGGATAGTGCGTGCGCGCTTGTGATCTTTATGCCCACCATGGGGTTTGAACTCACGACCCCGTGTGTGTGTGTGTGTGTGTGTGTGTGTGTGTGTGAGAGAGAGATCTCTATGCCCAACACTGGGTTTGAACTCACAACCCCGAGATTAAGAGTTGCATGTTCTACCAACTGAGCCCACCAGGTGCCCAACGTGTGAGGTTTTAAAACAAAGAACGAGGGGCCCAGCTCCGTATTTGTGGTCCAAAGGTGTTATTCCGAATCCAGGCCCTCCTGGTTGTGCCCAGTCTCTCTGGGAACATATACCCTTCTTACTGCTATCAAGCACTGAAGAGCACCTCCCCACATCAGGGGTCAGCAAACTACAGCCTGTGGGCCAAATCTGGCCACTGCTGTCTTTGTACAGCCTGGCACCCAAGAATGATTGTTTAAAAAGATTAGGGAAAAAGGCAAACAAAAGAACATATTGTTAACACGGGAAAATGAGAATGTCCGTTCTGGAAGTTTTACTGGATTGGGGCAAAGCTCACGGCTTCCGCATCCTCCAGAGCCGGTCTCGGGCCTACGCAGCAGGGCTGAGTGGCTGCCACAGAGCCCAGATGGCCTGCAAAGCCAAACGTCTTCCTATCTGGTCTTCCACAGAAAGCCTTTGCTGACCCCTGGCCTGGATGACTGAACGTTGGGCTGCCGGTGGGGTCAGAGAGGTCAGAACAGGCGTGGGAACAGGCCTCTGCTCAGCCGCCGGGCATCAGAGCGCCCACATCCGGCCCCTCCGCAGGAGGGAAGGCCCGCGCCGGCTCGGGAGGGCGCCCCCTGCTGCCTCTGAGTGGGATCTCTGCTAGAAGGTGGGAAGCCTCTTCCATGACTCTGGGCCATTCCCAAGCCCATTTTAACTCTCATCTGGAGGCATGTTTTGGCAATTAAAGCTGTCACTAAGGGCATCTCGAAACCAGGTTTCTGCAGAAACACCTGGCCAGAGCCTCTGCCCTTGGTGTAAAGCCACCATGTCCGCAGTTTTCTCCTGACCTTAGCAGCTCGTCAACCGGCCATGGGGTTCAGCACCTCCTGCTTCTGCCTGGGAGCCTCGCAAGCCCCCTTCCCCGACCACGGAGTACCTGCTTCTCCACCCTCAGGCGACCCCAGGAGCCCCTGGTCTCCTATCGCTCGGGGCTCAGGGCACTGGAGCAGGGCCCGGGCTACACGGTGAGTTGCCGCGGACAGACCAGGCCACTGCCCTGCTGAGGGCAAGGGAGGGGGGAGTGGCTGCTGTTGGTCAGGTAAGACCACCACACTGGGGGACAGGGGTGCAAATGAGGGGGGTGGGGAGCACCGGTAACCCCAATGTTTCTAAGTCTCCATGACTTCAACTGACGTATATCTCCGGCCAGACAAGACTTTCCTTCTTTAAAAGCTAGTAAGTTAAACAGCTTTCACCTCCTCCTTTGCTGCCTACGAATTCTGAGTTCATACATGAAGATTCGGGGGGCAGGATTTGGTAAGGAAGGGAACGTAGCACTTTTTCTGGTTTTGTTGTGTTTTTGCTATTTTCTGGCTTATCAGAAAGAAAAACATAACTTCATGAGATAACGTCTACATTGTCCTGTGCTTCTGACTCCTCTATACTGATAGAGAAGGCTCCATCAGGAGAGGAAGGGTGCAGAGCTCCTGCCTTTCTCATACATTTGATTTTGGGGCCTCTGAACATCTGCAGGTCTGTTCTCTGGGACAGAAATCCTGGCTTGAATCTCAAGGTCTTTCAGGCCTGAGATGGAGCTTCATTTAAGAGAGCATCCATCAAACTCCTTAGAATGACAGCTAACTAGCTCTCAGGGTTCCCCAGACAGGTTAGGGTATTCCTCTTGGGATTTGAATTTACAAAAAGTCACACCACTCATCTTTTCCTTTTAGTGTCGAAGCGTGGGCCATTATGCCAGCCAGCGCAGTAAGACTCCAACAGGTAGGAGTTATCAAAAAAGGAAGCCCTGCTCTGTGGGCTAACCGAAGACCTTCTAGTGAAGACACCCAATGGCCTTTCTGTGGGATCCTCTGGTCCCAGGGCCCAGTGAGCCCTCGTGTCAGCCTCCACGGGGCAGGGGATGCGGGATTAGCAGCCTGCCGTACGCAGGCTTATTTCCTCTAATCCCGTGAGGGAGCGAGCTGCTAAAAACACAACAGGACTGGGGGCAGATGGACTGTGGTAGGACGCGGTACCCGTAACATGGGGGAGCAGAACGTGCGTACACCCCAAGGTCAGGTGTGTGGCAAGTACAGGTGTCACGCTCCGCGCAGTTCGTGCACGGCCGCCAAAGCCCGGCAGCACGCAGCGGTTCTGTGCGGACCGTCTCACCGGCTGCTCTCAACGATTAAACCCAACAGGTCTCCTTAGCACGGCAGCTGCTTCCCTGTCTGGCCCGTGCCTCACGTGAGGAGCTATGGGGAGGGAGGTGCTACAAACAGGGCTGACCTTGGGGAGGCGAGGGAGTGACGGGGCCCATTTAATGTCATACTATCTATGCTGATGCCTCAGTCAAAGGCCACTGCGAGTTAGTCCACGGGGAGGCTAAGCCAAGCCTTTCGGGGAAATGGGGAAAACAGAAGGTGTGTGGTAGGACCAGCCTCCCTACGCCCTTTGGCAGGTGGAGCCAGCTGCCTGGCCAACCTGGAGCTGGAGGGTAAGGGGCCAGGGCAGCCTGGAAGAATGCTGGCCCACCCGGAGCTGGAGGGTAAGGGGCCAGGACAGCCTGGAAGAATGCTGGCCCACCCGGAGCTGGAGAGTAAGCGACCAGGGCAGCCTGGAAGAATGCTGGCCCACCCGGAGCTGGAGGGTAAGGGGCCAGGGCAGCCTGGAAGATGCTGGCCCACCTGGAGCTGGAGGGTAAGCGACCAGGGCAGCCTGGAAGAAGGCTGGCCCACCCGGAGCTGGAGGGTAAGCGGCCAGGGCAGCCTGGAAGAATGCTGGCCCACCCGGAGCTGGAGGGTAAGGGGCCAGGGCAGCCTGGAAGAATGCTGGCCCACCCGGCGCTAGAGGGTAAGCGGCCAGGGCAGCCTGGAAGAATGCTGGCCCGCCTGGAGCTGGAGGGTAAGGGGCCAGGGCAGCCTGGAAGAATGCTGGCCCACCCGGAGCTGGAGGGTAAGGGGCCAGGGCAGCCTGGAAGAATGCTGGCCCGCCTGGAGCTGGAGGGTAAGGGGTCAGGGCAGCCTGGAAGAATGCTGGCCCGCCTGGAGCTGGAGGGTAAGGGGCCAGGGCAGCCTGGAAGAATGCTGGCCCACCCAGAGCTAGAGGGTAAGGGGCCAGGGCAGGCCCACAGCACGGCAGCGGCACCGGGCTGCTGAGACCCGCACCACGCAGCCTTGGAGGCAAACCGCTTCACGTCAAGCCTCCACTTCCTCGTGGTGAAAAATGAGCAGAGCACCCGCCTCACAGGGTGGCCCGAAGGACAGAACGAGAGCACGCAGGTCAAGAACTCGGCACGGCACTTGGCTTTGACGGAGCAGGCACCCGAACGGCAGCCGGACTGCCGTGTGAATTGTGCTGCGGTCTTTCTGCTTGGTTCAAGTTTAGAATCTCAACGCGGGATGACGCCACGGGGGTTTCAGAAGAGCTGTTATAATTTAATTCCTGCTTCATGTCAGCCTTTGCTGGAATTTACTGATGCGGGACTTCTCATCTCCCCGAATCTCTGCAAAGTACGTATGATCGTCCCCACCTTACAGTTCAGACCGACCAGAGAGGCTCCAGTAAGTTAGATAACTTGCCCAGGGCCACACCCACCCAACTCAAAGGTGAGGGGCTGGAAGAGGCAGATCGTAAGAGAGGAATTAAAAAAATATATATATATGTATATATATATAAATGTTGTTCTGAAGAGGTGGTGATCCCATGGTGGAGGAGCATAGGGAACAGGGTAATTAGGATAATCTGTAAATCAGGACAAACAAGGACTAAGAACAATGGCAGCAGATAGAGTTTCTCATAAGGAGTAAAACACCCCTTTGCTAATAGAACAAATGATTATCTTTAATAGCTAAACACTTTAATGTGTATTAGACAAAAGTACTTTCCCCAGTACACTCAGGATTTCAGATATTCTCACTCAGGCTTAAACTCCAGGAGCTAATGCCGGGGTTAACCCACCCTGCAGACCACAAGGGGAGGGTAAGGGGCCAGGGCAGCATTGTGGCCTGCCTGTGAGGATTTTCAGCCTTCCAGAACGGGACCCTCCTTGCGAGTCTCCTCAAAGGTGGAGAGGAGCCTGGCTATCACAGTAACTCTGCCGCTGGATGGACAGGAAGGCGGATGGGGACTGTTTGTATGGATTCTCTGCCCACTGCTGGAAGACGTGTTGGCAAATTCACGCTGCTGAACCGGAAGCAAAACCTAAGCACTGCTGCTCACCCAAGGGGCTCCTGCCAGGACCGCGGAAGGTACGGAGCATCGTTTGGGGAGACAAAATCAAGGAAGCTGTTTTTAACGTGGCCCATCAAGTTACGAGCATTCCTGACTTCTTTTTCTTGGCTCTGTGAAGAGCAGAGCAGTTACTCCTGTCTCATGTCTACAGGGCGCTGGCTTCAGCAGCTCAGGTTCACTCGTCTACATTTCCAGTTTGGAAAAGAATCTCTAGTCTTGCCGGATGAAGCCTTGCATCTGCCAGATCACATGCATGACTGGGACTGGCTGTGCAAATGAACTTATCTTGTAGGGATATTTGCATGTACAAGTAATAAATGTATCCTCATAAGCCAGTTACATTACTCTTGCAAGTGGGAGCTATGAAGCGTATCCCTTGATCATGCGGAGTTTGTCTGGACCCGAATCCCGGAAAAGAATCCATAGTTGTCAGCTGACCTCAACGACTCACGACTATTTGGGACATTATGAAGAAATCCTTAAAAGACTTGATGAAAGGTCTTCAAGCATACTCCCACCCCAGATGGCAGCAGTGAGCGGACAGGAACTCTCCCTGTCTGGCGGTGGCCGTTACCAAGGAACTCCAGAATCCAGAGACACTGCCCATGGCTTCTGCGAAGTCCCCCGATCATTTAAGAATCCATGCTCAGTATCAAATTCAAAGACCTCAGTTAAGACTCTCTTCTTTTTCTTCGTTCCTGCTACCTGTGAGTTAAGATTCTTGGTATTGATCACGTCAGATTAAAAATCCTCTTTTGAATGCTGGATCCTACCTTTGTCTTAAACGTGGCAAAACGAACCAGCTCTCCTTTTAGGGACTGGTGGGATCATTATGTAGTTCACTCTTCTCGTTAAGGAACTTATTTTCAGGGATGTAAAATATTTATCGTGACATAAATTTAAAACATCTATTGTGACATAAATTAAGTGAAACCTTTTCATTGTTCTAGCATTCAAGTGACAAGCGACACTAGTTTATTTACAGTAGTGGTCAAAGAGTGGAGCAGGCTGTGCTCTGGGAAGACTATTTACAAAACAGATAGTGGGCTGGCCTGTGCAGAGGGCCACTGTAGCCTGCTGAGCCCGACTTGAGGGGTTTGGGGAAGTGGGCAGGAGGCCATCAAACAGCATTGTCCTCTACCTTGGCAGCCTGAGGGTTTCTGACCTAGACTAAGGACCAAGGGGGAAGTGCAGGGAGAATCCCTCCCTAAGTGCCTCTTTTAAAGGGCATTTGCAAAGAATGGGCACAAAGTCCTTTCAAAATGAAAGCTACAGTTTTTGGAATTTCAATGAAGTTCTTAGTAATATTAGACTAAAATAGCCAACTGCAGTACTCTTCCTCAGCCGTAAATTTTTCCTTATGGAGAATTCTAGTATACCTTTCCCCTAACCATGAGCAACTGATGCAGAATTAAATTACTCCCACTGGGGATAATTAGAGAGGGAGAGAGACTGGGGGCTGGGATAGAAAAGGTAGATAAAGATAGAGCCAAAATTCAAGTTTTGAGAAGACAGAAGAGATGTACAAATAAATACATGCTTGCCTTACAACAGCACACCCACTTGTTTGTGGTTTTGAAAGAGCTGGGACAAAACAGGGACTGATCTCATGTATTTGGCGAGGATATCACAAGCAAAGCTAAAATATGTGTGTGTGTGTATATAAAGCAAACAGGTAGATATAAACAGATCTATGATAGATAATCAATCCCTGTGTTGGAAAAGGGACTGGAGCAAAAGTCATCCGCCTGTGCTATCCAGTTACTATCTATCTTTCCTATCGAGCTACTGTCTAGGGGCCAAAGCAGAAGCCATAAAATTAGAAAAAACACTGAATATTTTGATGGGGGAAGAGACACGGAAAACCCACCAGCCAAAAACAGTCCTAACAAAGTAAAAAGAATGTCAGAGTATTTCACAGAAATTCTTAAGGAAGGGATGGGGTGGGATTCTGGAAGTTTCTAGGAGGACATGATAAACAAACCATTTGTTCACTATTATACTCACTTAAGATGAATAAAAAGTGATTTAAAATTCTGTTTAGTGTGTGATTTCATTTTAATCAGCTTAAAAATATAAGGACTTTTCATAGGCTCACCTGCAACTCTGGATCCACCTTACTTTGCTTTTGTTTCTCACGCCTGCCAAGATCTGGTCAGGGACCCCAAAAGGGCCTGATGTAGGCTCATTTTCTGCCACTTCACACATACTCTTCTGGATCAGTATGCATGTAGCCTGGTATCTTGTATGGATGAATAATAAAATGCCAAAGCTTAGAGAATAATTTTAGGGAGAAATATTTAAAAGTGAGATTATTATTTACTGAGAACGAAGAAATAATTACTTAAAAAATTTTAGTGATGACCTTTGTCATCTTCATGCCTCCCTGAAAACCAGCAGCCTTTACGAGCAAACAAACAGAAGTCTGTTCAATCACTGTCACTCTTGAGAGCCAGCCAAAGAAATGTCCACCCAGAACCAGACCTGTCCACATTAGAAAAACGGACTTCCTCTGTAACTGTTTTAGATTCCAATAATTTTATTCTTTTCACTCCCTCTCCCCCAAACCATTTTAAATTGTTACATCTGCACTGCAGGTGTCCCCAGCGTACGCTCTCTGGAGGCTCCAGGCTCCGTACTCGGTGTCCAGGTCATCACTTACGCCAGCGCTGCAGCTCTTTGGATAAACAGACAGAAGTGTAAGGATCCACGAGGCCACTCCTAAAGACTGTTTCTGTCTTTTGCCTGTGCAGATCATTCCGTTTCCCCTTTGTTTTACAGATTCAGAAATAAAGTCTTAGGTGCAATCAGAAATTTCTGCTTCACTTTCTTCAATTCAAAGATGTGAAAAACAAACCTCAGGTATCAACCAACTGAGCCCTTTCAGACAGGTAAGCCTTTAAGGGGAGGCCTTGTCCCTGGGAAAGAAGTCAGTCAAGGTTTTTAGGAGTCTCCATGTATGCAAGGCTGATCAGAAAGGAACTCCTCTTTCTCATGAACAGACAGGTGGATGGATCACACACCACCTACCAGCTCCCCACCAGCCGTGTGTAGGAATTTACCACAGTCTCATTTCTGCTACTTGACCTGCTCTCCCACTTACTAGACACCGAATCAGTCAAAAAATCCAATTAGAGTCAAATCCTGTGTTTTGTTTTTTTTTTTTTTTCATTTAAGTAGGCTCCACACCCAATATGGGGCTTGAACTCACGACCCTGGGATCAAGAGTCACATGCTCTACTGACTGAGCCACCCCAAGTCCTGGTATTTTAGAAGTCCTATTAACCATTTGTGAATTACACTGGTATTAATGGTTATCCTGTACTTTTACACCAAAAGTTTTCAGAAAGCGACTGGGCTTTTTTTTTTAAGATTTTATTTATTTGACAAAGAGAGAGACAGTGAGAGCAGGAACACAAGCAGGGGGGAGTGGGAGAGGGAGAAGCAGGCTTGCCACAGAGCAGGGAGCCTGATGCGGGGCTCGATCCCAGGACCCTGGGATCATGACCTGAGCTGAGGCAGATGCCCAATGACTGAGCCACCCAGGCACCCCTGGGCTTTTTTTTTTTTAATTGTGGAAAAATACTGGGCTTTTTTGATATTCTCCTCTATACAATGTCTTTTAAACATTTTAACTATAAAAACATATTTTTATAAAGCAAGACTTTAAAAAAAATGAGAAAAGTCATCTTGGACTAAAAGAGCAATGAAGTTCAGACATTTTTCCTCCTGGTAAGACCTGATGCAAGCTGAAACTCCCAACTAGAAGGATGTTTTTTGTTTTACGTGGTGAAAGTCACACGAACTAAGATTTCTGTGACCCTCAGACACATGAGTGAGAGCTGTATGGTTTCTCCTCCACTCTTGGGGTATAGAGCTGTTTGGTTTTAATGCTAAAAAGAAGTTCTAAGGCAGGGATTAAGAAGGGTGCTGATCTGGCAGGCAAACGACTTTCAAAGGAGAAAGCACAAGACCACCAGATCATCAGGAAAAACCTCACGTGGAGCACAGGAGCAATTATGTAAATTCTAGTCAAATCTTATAAAGTTCATTATAACCATAATCTGTAATAAAAAACCAAAGGCAGTGGCTCATTCACGAGGGCATGTCAGATAATGCAACACTGTCCTAGAGAAAGCAATTCGGAGAGTCCCCTGGAGGTCCCTGTAATGGGACGTGACCTGGGATTTTGGCTAAAAATATCAAAAAGGCTTACTCAGATGCCTGAAACTCCAGCTGCACCACAGGACGAAGTACCCCGTAAAGAGCATGGTGATGCCCCCAACTCCACTCCTCACCGTGGTGCTGCACCTGATCCAGCCTGTTTAAAAAGAAACATGTCTGGTTGCTATGGTGAACTGTAACTAGGGGCCTCGACCTGCCAGTTATGCAAGTTCTCCCAGTTAGCCTGGGTGATGGGCTTGTAATGCACAGAATTGACATACCACCACGTAGGTATTTTTTAAACAGATGAAAAGGCTCAAATCCTGAAGACCACAATTTTAATACATTTAGTTATTCTTGTTTGGAGAGTTTAGTCGCAATCTTGAGTGGGGAGATTAAAACAGACTGGTTAACTCGAGGTGTAGAGTTCTCCTGGCTCTGGGACGATCAAGGTGGGCAAGGGAGAGATGAGGGTAGGTGGCAGGGGGGACAGGACAGAAATGAACTCTGTTCCAAAATGGCAGCAGCTGTTCTGCCGGCTTTGGTGCTCTCGATTATGTCAGATTCCAGGGCAAAAACAGACAAAGAGAAGAGAAGGAAGCCTACGCACTGGTCTCTTTCTCTCTTTTCCTTAGCCCTGCTGTAACAGCCATGGCTAAAGTAAGAGAAACTTCTCCAAATGCTTGGAACCAGCAACACAACCCAACAGTCCGTGACTCCAGCTCACCTTTCTGGACAGCTCCCAAGAGCCTCATCAGAGACAAGCTGGAGGTTGTAAGTCTGGTCGGGGGTTCCAAACTCCTGAGAGCAGTCGAGCTTCTTTCCAACAAAGGAACTACGGTTCCAAACAGAAGGCACTGTGATCGTTCATCTAGATTCAGGCTTTTTCCCGCCACTCCGTGCCCGCGGTTCCCAGGGCCAGGCTGCAGGAAGGGGATCCGGGCTGTGTGGGGCTGCAGCTAGCTAAGTGCCCAAAGTCAAAGCCGGTGATTCCCAGTCAGAAAGAGGTTCCTCAAAAGGCTGAAGGAGCCCCTGGGGATCAGGACCCGGAGATGTTTTTTGATCTGATGAACATACTGTGCAGCTGATCCAGGTGTACATGCTTAATGAAATGACCTGTCTACATTTTCCACTATTTGCTGAACATTTTAGCAGAAGGCAGGACTTTCTACTATCATAATACCTACTGCTCCTTGTCACTACATGTACTAGAATCGACATGTGTGCCCTATGAGCCCACTACTACTGACCAGCCAACGTTTCTCATTTATGTTTAACACGCGAATAACGAATGTAGAATCAGAAGGGAGGGTTTAATGCTATCTATTTACAGCTTTCCTGCACCTGTTTTTGTTTAATGATAGGCACGGAATCTCTACTGTTGCTGGTTGTCTGGTCTTGGTGGGGTTCAACGGGATAAAGGATAAATGAAGCAAATATTTACGACAGGTTTAGCAGAGGAGGTAAAAGTTGCTATGGACATAAAAATGCTACCCAAATACTCGTTACATTAAGGAACAATGAGAAAAACCATGCTGCCTTCCAAGAAATTACACGGAAGATAATTACTTCACCAAGGTGAAGATTAATCTCTTAAAAAACAAAGCATGACATGATCCATTCTTCTTGGAAAAAGATGGGAAGAGACACTTTCGTGAAAACTCCAATTATAGAACCACTTCCCCTGCCGTGTCAAGAACGGGGTGTCCCCTCAACTGTTCCTTCTCCAGCCAGCAGCCTCCTTCATTGAGTTCAAACTTTTATGAACATCATCAGTTCTGGCCCTAAGCTGGGGTATAAAATAGCCTGAAGCCCAGGAGAGGCCAGCTCAGAACCCACAGAAGTTCTGTTAGAGCTTCTCCAGTTCATCCTTCCTGCTACTCAGGGACCCTGGGTTCTGATCTACATCCCTTTCGGCCTGGCTGTGGGCCCAGGAATGCTAACACCCACTGCCATCTCCTGTCCTTGACCTGCCAGTGTTGACGTCCTTACATCCCAAACCTAGTGACAACAGCTCTGCTCACAGAAATGCTGGAACCGTCCCGTCCCTACCCTGGGTACCTCTAACACTTCCTATTACCTCTCTGGCCTGGCTGGAACTCTGGACATGTGACTTGACTCACCCCTCAGGTCTCTCTGGCTGTTGTCACATGTTCTTTTATGTAAAACCTCCCCTTTCACAGCTTCCTCTACTAGCAGACTCATCCTGGCTTGTGCTACTCCTGTTCTGCCCTGATCCTTCCCCACATGTGCCGTCTCAAGCATCTCACCAGGATAGTTTATTTCTGGAAATGCTATTTGATGAGAGAATGGCCTTTAAAAACCCATGACGCAGGGCGCCAGGGTAGCGTAGTCAGTTAAGTGTCAGAGTCTTGGTTTTGGCTCAGGTTGTGATCTGAGGGTTGTGGGATCAAGCTCTGCATGGGGCTCCGCACTCAGTGCAGAGTCTGCTTAAGACTCTCTCTCTCTCTCCCCCGCCCCTCCCACTTGTGCTCTAAGATAAAAAAAAATCTTAAAACAAACAAACAAAACACCCAAACCCATGACCCTGTAAGGTTTCATTTTTTTTTTTTTTTAAGATTTTATTTATTCATTAGACAGAGAGAGAGCACAAGCAGGGGGAGCAACAGGAAGAGGGAGAAGGAGAAGCAGGCTCCCCGCGGAGCAAGGAGCCTGATGCAGGGCTTGATCCCAGGACCCTGGGATCATGACCTGAGCTGAAGGCAGACGCTTAACCGATTGAGTCACCCAGGCGCCCCAAGTTTCCTCATTTTACCTTCTGCTATCCCCACCAGCCAAATTTTGCTTTCTGTAGTTCAATGAACTGTTTTTTCAAACCTCTCCCTCCCTTCCCCCATTTGCCAATACCCCCATCCCCTATGTTGGGTCTGCGTCTCCCCGCTCCAGTGGCCTCCCCAATACCAGTGGTACTCTAAAAGTTGGCTGCTCTGCACAAACACTTAAGACATGTTTGCAAACAAGACTGTTAGACCCTACTTCAGGACCAGTCTCTGGGGATGAGGTCCAGGAATCTTTAATCCTATGTGAAACTGTCAGTTGTCCAGATTTGGGACCCAAGGACCTAGATCTCTTCAACTCGAGTCCTGAAAGCCTAGGCACCTGAATTCAGCCAAGGCTCAGCCAAGCACCCCCAGCTAAGCGCGTGCAAGGCTTTCCTTTGAACAAAGGAAGCCAATTTCTATTGCTGAGGACTCTTAAGACACTTGTATTTGCTGAGTCTCCAGGGAGTTAAATCCTGAACTTCTAAAATCTATTTTTGCTAATGCTGGGAGAACTGCTTTTTTTGGGTAGTAAGTCTGTGAAAATCCTTATTAAACCTCACAAGACGGCTCCTAATGCTGCTGAGTTCCATAAGCCTAATTCTCGTTCCCGACTTACTGAAACCCAACTCTGGTGTCCTCAGAACTATGAGTCTGCCAAACTAATCAGAGTACTGCAGACTGCAACCAGTAAGAGAGAAGAGAAGAGCTCTGAGCCTGGGGTGCCTGGGTAGCTCAGTTGGTTAAGCGTCCGAATCGATTTCAGCTCAGGCTCCGCACTCAGCGTGGAGCCTGCTTAAGGTTCTCTCTTTGACCGCCACTGACTGTATTAACATGGGCACATCACTTAACGTGTCTAGGGCTCAGATTCCTCAGGTATAAAGGAAGGTGGGACAATGACTTCAGTGACAGTCACCTGAGTTGTCATGAAGGTCAAATGAGGTAATAATGCCACATACCTAGCCATGTCTGGTACGGTCATCACCTGACCAATGTTAGTCCCCTCCCCTTCTCTGAAACGACAAGTGCCTATATCAGAGACATTCCTCAGCACTATTAGAGACAGTACAGGAAATACAGAAGCCCCACTTGCCAGAGAGATTTGCCACGGGCCACTGCAAACCACAGAGAAGAGGACCACCTATGTTTCTAGTTAAGGCGCACTTTCTGCAATACGGTTTAGTGGAAAGGGCGAAATGTGGTCTGAAGAGACTGCGTTCTACCTGCTGCTCTACCATCTACTGGCAACATGACCTTGAACCAATCACTTATCCTCTCTGCCTGTTTCATCACCTGCCAAACAGAGAAATCGCTGCCCACTTCTCAGCGTGGTGAGGCTGAAATAAAACGGATGGAAGCACTCTGAAAACAAAGCAACACAGATGTTAACAGTAATTCTATGTCAACATGGAGAAGGGGCTTGGGGACCCAACTCTGAACTTGAGACAGACTACAACTCTGTAAAGAGGGCCTAGAGGTTAGGTCTGTTTGTAGGAAAACCGGTAACCACTAAAGCAGTCGAAGATGTAGCTTCAGCTAGCAACACTCTTCACTTACTACACTTCTGTTTTGAAATCTTTAGAAAGAAAGAATTACCGTACCAAAAAAAAAAAAAAAAAAAATGCTTTTCAGACCAGAAGACCTGGGGTTTAGTGAATATGTAATAATTTATAAAATATACCAGAGAGAAAATATGCCCCTTTTAAGAAGAGATGTTACAACTTTTTCAGGGGCAAAGCTATTCAGAGTTGCTACAGGTCTCCTGTCGAAGCTAAAAGCACTAGTAAGTAATACACACACATGAAATCTGAATGCTAAACTGTGCTTCTAGAAACCTGAAAAAAAGAGAAAAATCTAAAGCTTCCTGGTGAAGAAAATGAAGAAACTTTATGTACTGTAACTAGAGGTAGTCCAATAACTGAAGGTCAGGTCGTGCGGGAAAAAGGGAGGATTTCCTGAAATGCCAGGACCTTCCCAGCTCTGTGGGGCCACTTAAACCATTCCAGGCACTGGCAAGGAGCCTCCGGAGGGCTTCTGAGGAGACAGCCTCACAGTCTGTCTCTGTCCACGATTTCTTACTAGATCTCTTAAGACAGCTTGAACACCTGCCCAATATCTACTGGCCAGGCCTCCTCCTGCTGCGGAAACGCAAGTGATCAATGTCACCGGCTGACCTGGCCTAGTCCGACCTTCAACTCTGCTTGGAGGGGAAGACAGAATGATAAACACCACTGGTACTAGTTCTGGAGCAAGAATTAATGTTTTCAGAATAATTTTAAGTCTGGTATACCGGAGTGCCTAGGTAAAAATAAGCTGAATGAGGGAAAATAGGAGTAATCTGAGCCTTATTAATTCAAAAGGCACAGAGCTATATGGATGGGCTGGATGGCCCATGAAAATGAGCATGTTTACCTTTTGAGAGTCTCTCCCCCTGGGGACTGGTGAGCTGAGGCTTTTGGGCCATTGCATTCCAATACTGGGGCTTCCCTGGCAATACTCCTAGTCCAAGATAACCAGGATAGAGCTCTGGAAACCACTCCAGCCCCAGGGAGCTTGAAAGGGTCTTCCTATCAGCAATGCCAATCGGACTGAAGGGGCTGTAAGAGGCGTGAGGCAGGACTGAATGTAAGGTTTGCTGGCACCCAGGGTGTGACACTTGGGGCCCACAGCCAGATTTGTGCTGCAGAGAGGCTCCTTCACCACTCTCTGTTAACACCTTCACAACAGGGACTTGGTTAGGACTGCAGGCTTCTGCTTTCTCTTCTTGAAAAAATCTGACAGCCAGAGAGGCAAGGCTTTGATTATATGACTGTGACACAGAAAGCAGCTCACTGCAGGTTGTCTCTCTTGGAGTGAACAAATTTAAACTGGGACCTTCATCTGGACCTTTCTTCTCTGTGGCTGAATCATCACTACTGATGTTCTTTGCATCACCGTTCACAGAAGCCCATTCCTGGATTGCTTTTACAGATACGCTTTTCTCTGCATTTCCTCTGCCCCCGTGTGCCTCTGTTCCAAGGTTCAGTCCTTTTCCTTGGTTCTCCCTGACTGGGATATCACCTACTGGGCTAACTTTAAAATTTAAAAATTGTGACTCCGTGTTCTTTTCTTGAGTCTCAGAGTCTCTAACATCAGAAGAGACTTCTGAGAGGTGGTCCCTGGCCTTGGACTCTCTCTCATTGCTTGACAATGATGTTTGTACTCTTTCAACCCCATAATTGAGATTCATGGGAGAACTCTGATAACCACCAATAGGCTTATCTGGTAAATTTACTAAAAGCTTCTGTCTTGGGTGATCAATTTTGTCCAATCTTAAATCAGTAGAAGTGGTCCGAATATCACTGGGTAAAGCTGAAGAATATTTTCTATCTTGATTTGATAAAAAAGGTTCTACTGGGCCAAGAGGTAAAGATGTTTCAGTTTCTGGAAGGTTACTTCTACTTTCCCCTGATGGAGGCAAATATTTGGCAAGTTCTTTTTTAGGAGTGGTGTCCTCTGACGCATAAAACTGAGCCTTCGTTTCTCCCTGGAAAGTAATCTTTGGTTCGGTATTTTTCAACTTTTTGATGGAGCACTGAACTTGATTCTGGATGTCTTTATCTGCCTTTGTATTACTTGCTCTTTCCAAACCAACAGCCAATAGTGGAAAAGACTTTGTTGTCCGTTCTGGTTTGTCTTTTACCAAGTTGGTATTTCTCTTCTTACTCTCCGTCTCCAACTTTCTCTCTTTAGTGTTATTTAAGTCTGTGATGGGCCCTTTCATTTTTTTAGCATGTGGGCGTGTAGCTGGCTTGGACTGACAAGCTTTCTGATCAGCTGGTACAGTTGGTCCTATCATCTTACAGTACGGTAAGTGGGATTTTAATCGTTTAAATGGCTTTTTACAGTAAGGACACACTTCCATCCTGGGTGAGTATCACTCTCCTATTCCTGAAAAAGGTAAATTGGAGATTATGAGGGGCACATAGTTGGTAGAGTAATTACTAACATTTCATTTACATGTGTACCTTTCATTTGGAAGAACCTAGGTTGAAGGAAGTTTTAAGAAATGTGTTTTGACTTATTCTTTTTCTTACAGAGGCAGAAAATAGAAGACACAGTTTTAAGATAAATATCCCTGGCTTCACTTCTGTTTACATTTCTTAAAGTCTTCCAAGAATCAACTGTTAGTAAAAAAACAACCAAAGGGGTTTTCAACATCCCTAACTAGTAGATGAGGAAAGCCAAAAGACTTAAATCTAACAAGTTAATGGTTAAATTAATGGGAGAAAAAGTTGTACAAAATACCAGTAAGGGGGCGCCTGGGTGGCTTAGTCGTTAAACATCTGCCTTCAGCTCAGGTCATGATCCCAGGGTCCTGGGATTGAGCCCTGAGTGGGGCTCCCTGCTCAGCGGGGAGTCTGCTTCTCCCTCTGGCCCTCCCCCTCCCTCCCCCTGCTTGTGCTCTCTCTCTTCAAATAAATAAAACTTCAGTATACCAGTCAGATTAAAATGTTTGCTGTTTAAGGTTACAGCAAGTCAACTGGTTATTACAGGAGAATAAAGAAATTGTTAAAACCCCTTAAACACATCATTTAAGGAAAGAATGGTAAAGAGTAAAAACTCAGGCCAGGATCTGAAGGCTGTTGCTTAGAATCATGGTTTTCAAAGTTGTATATGGAAGATCCACTTCGGTGCAAGACCTTCCATCATTTCAGCATGAGAAATGAAGCTCTAACACCATATTAGTAATATGTGTATACACACATACATGTACATGTAGAAGTGTTTATGATGTACAAACGATACATATGTGTACCCCAATTTTTGACTTAAGGAGTAAGTACAATGGACTATGAGCAAATTCATTGTTTGAAATCTTTGTGATATTCATACCATGTAAAAACATGAAAAAATACCATGTATCATTTGTACCTCTTTGAGCACTGAGCCTGACATATGATAGTTGAATGAATTCCTTTTCTAGACATAAATATACAAACGCTATCATCACAGATGACTAACTGTGAATGTCTTCTGACTACTGAATAGGTCAAAAAATGAGACTAAAACCATTAACAAAATAAATACATAGAATCCTGGCCAATCCATTTAGGATCCTATATGAGCTCAGGCAAAACGAAGCTGTTTCTGGCCAAAGAACTTTAATTATTCTTACTTTGGAGGTACCCCCTTGACAATGTAATCAAAGTTATGGGCCGCTGACTTACAAAAATACCCACAACTAAAGCCAGTCCACGGGCCTTGTACTAATAACTTTAGAAGGGGCTAGAGACCTCTTAGACATATGTGCCTCTACATTTAGGATCCTGTATGAGCTCAGGCAAAACAGAGCTGTTTCTGGCCAAAGAACTTTAATTATTCTTATTTCGGAGGTACCCCCTTGACAATATAATCAAAGTTATGGGCCGCTGACTTACAAAAATACCCACAACTGAAGGCAGTCCACGGGCCTTGTACTAATAACTTTAGAAGGGGCTAGGGGCCTCTTAGACATGTCTGCCTCTACATTACTCCACCACACTTAATCCTACTGGAAAGATCCTGTACCCTCACGTGGTAACGTCTTACCGTGGGTGACTGACTACCTTCTTACTAGAGCTTCTCCAGAAAAATGCTAATTTTGTGGTTGTTTCTCTTGGATCTCCACGCCGCACGATCGCAGTTTCCGAGTCTGGCAGAACAAACTCGATTTTAACTGTCAGCCTGCGCGAGACACAATCAGAAAAGTAACTCGACAGCACACCCAGTGAATGGATGTGGCGCGGCACTGAACCAAGTACAAGCTAACTGGGTTATCGGCAGGACAGGTCCCCCTCGGCGCTCCGGAAAGCAAACAGTTAAGACCGCGCCCGCCTTTCGGGCGCAGAGCCCGTGGGACTCCTGCCAAACGCCTCCCCTCCCCCCACCGCGCCGCGGACTCCCCAACCCCTACCCCCCCACAGCCGCGATACCTGGCCCGCCCTCCTCCCGGCTCCCTCGCTTTTTCCGGAAGCGGAGCAGCTGCTTCCCGCTGAGTGGGCGGGGACCGCCGGGCAGCTTGAGGCTCCGAACTCTCCTCCCCTGCAGCCCCAGCCGGAGGCGCCGGAACCGCACGGACGCCGAAGGGGGCTCGTCCTGCCGCCCCGGGAAGCAACCCCCCCCCCCCGGCTGGCCCGCCATCCGATTGACTCTCTCTCACCGGGAAGACTCCCCCATCGCCGATCCAGGGCGTGGGCCAGAGGACACAGCACGACCAGCCGCGACTAGCCCAGAGCAGCATCCTCACCTCCCTAGGCGCTGAAGTTCCGGAAGCCCCCGCGACAAGCCCCCCAGCGCAGCCCTCGAGCCTCTTCCCAACTCCCCGGCAGGCACCCGCTGCAGGCCGTCTGCGCCACTGCCTGATGCTTCTCAGCTGTGTTTTTAAAAAAACTGTTACCGCACAGAGGCCTAACTCAAATACTTGTATCGTATTATGATGACATAATTTAAGTTAATTTAAACCTGGCTTGACTTTTATGCCGTCCCCCCTCGGCTGCGAACAGGCGAAAGCTCAGGCCGCCTCTCGTGAGGTCCTCTCTCCCAGAAGCTCTCAGTCGCTCCTCCCCACTCCGAGCCCGCCTCTTCCCGTGGGCGGGGTTACCGGTCGGCGCGGCCGGGGTCGCGCCAGTGCGCAGCCGCGAGAGGGCGGTACCACGGCGGCTGCGACATGGGGGGGCGCGGAGCAGACGCCGGAAGTAGCGGTGGTACAGGTCCCACCGAGGGGTACTCACCGCCGGCAGCGTCCACCCGCGCCGCGGCTAAAGCCAAGGCCCGAGGGGGTGGGCGTGGCGGCCGCCGGAACGCAACACCCTCTGTTCCCTCTTCTCGCGGAGCGGCGCCGCGTCGCTCCCCTCCACCGGCTGCCATGAGCGAGCGCCTCCGCCCCAGGTGAGACCACAGGGACCCCTTCCTTCCCAGCCCCTCGCCGGGGGCTGGAGCCGAAGGGGCGCGCGAAGCGGGGGTCCGAGCAAGCGTGGGCCCTGCGGGTCTCCATCTGGGTGCTTTGCGGCCCGGGGGAGGAGGGAGAGGGATGCGCAAGTACCTGGTCCCTGAGGTGCTGGAGGAGTGACTCGCCGGGGTCCACGTTTTCCCCACCCCAACCCCGTCTTTTTTTCCCCTCCCTCGTCTTTCCCTACTTGGAATGCAGACTGAACGGTCCCAGAAGAGAGACAGTGGCCCTAAAGCTTCCCTGTCCTAAATTTAGGAGGGTGGGGGATGGGAGGAATGTCTGATCTTTGAGAGGGAGCCCCTAGGACGTCTTTGAGGGGCAGGGACGGGGAGCTGCCGTCTCCCCAAGGTCAGAAAGAAGGATTGGATTTAACTCTATAGCAGGGAAGGATGGGGATAGATGGAAGAATTTGTACCCTCGGACGGTTGTGGACGTAGAAGGGCAGATGACCAAAGTGGCTTGTAGCATTAACAGGCAGGATTCTAAACTGTTTGGATGCGGAGCCGTTTGACTCCGAAGGCGGGAGGTAGGACTGTATCGCGATGCTCTACTTTTCCACTGAGCCTGGCCTCAGGACCCGGGTCTTCACCCAGGGGTGCTGTGCTTGTTTGACGAGTGCAGAATAGAGTCCGGATCAAGCTGCAGTTTCTTTCTTCCTTTCTTTTCTCCTCGTTTCCTCCTGTAAGAAGTTGGGGGAGGAGAGAGTTAGGATTGGGTACCCCAAATGAAGAGGAGCAACTTTACTTCAAATTAGAAAAACCCCTCATCGTGGAATTTGAAGTGAAAACCTATAGATCACCAAGTCCAACACTGTCATTTTTCTGATGAGGAAACAGAGAACTCAGCTGGTTTACTCGAGTCTTTCCAGGTTCACTGCACTTTCATTATTTCCCGATAGTCTCACTAAAGCTCAAGTGAATAAAATAGGTTTGCCTTGGTAGATTATGCTGGATTTTTTTCTTGTTGTTCCATATTTTCATTGGCTCTGAATGTGATTGACAGTCTTCCCACAAAGATCTTGCTCTGGAGGATGGTCAATTCAGGGATTAAGATTCTGGAAAGCATCCTGAGGTTATTTGGTCAGATAGTGAAAATCTAGGGTCACCCATACTTTTGCATTGGATTATTGATTTGGGTATATAGTGAGTGGGGGCATAAAGCCTGCTTGTATAGAAAATAAGAGTGGACTAGATTTGAAATTAGGGGCCCCGTTACCGACTTGCTACTGGAATTAGGAACAAGATCCTTAGGCATAGTAAGCCAGATCCAACTGCCATTGTTTTCCTTCCCAAACCCAGTTTATACTTCTGATAGTCTCTTGTGATGTTTCATATTTGAAAAAGTCTAGATATTTTCTGCAGAAAGATTCCTTTTATCCATCACTGGATAAGCAAATGTGAATGAGCTTATACTGGTAGCAGATGCCTTTTATCTGGTACGCAAATAACCTCAACATGTTTATACTGGTAACTTCATTGCTGTAAAGGAAACCCATGTGATTTGGACAGGGGCTTCTTACCTATTTTTCACCCCGTGTTCGGTGGAGTATGATGGACCAGCTCTGCCAGCTCCCACTGTCATCATATCTCCAAGTCAGCTCAGTTTTCTGGATCTCTTTTCCTCAATTTTAAGAAGAGGGGTTGGTCTTGGGGCGCCTGGGTGGCTCAGTCGTTAAGCGTCTGCCTTCGGCTCAGGTCATGATCCCAGGGTCCTGGGACTGAGCCCCATATTGGGCTCCCTGCTCCACGGGAAGCCTGCTTCTCCCTCTCCCACTCCCCCCGCTTGTGTTCCCTCTCTCGCTGTGTCTCTCTCTGTCAAATAAATAAATAAAATCTTAAAAAAAAAAAAAAGATAAGGGGTTGGTCTGAGATGGTGATTTTTCAGACTGTTTTAAAATATACTGAGGTGGCCATAGAGGGGTAGATGTATGCCAAGGAAACCCCTACTTTAACCAAAACAAGTCCTTTATTTCATATATATATATCGAATGATTTTTTTTTCCTGATAGAAAAAAAGGGCTCTGTTACTATAAAAAAGAAAGTTTGAAAAACACTAGTCTCCATACTCTTAAGATTTCTTCTATGCTCAGTCTCTAGATGACAGGAAGATTGGAAAGAAATGAAATGATGAGCAGTGATGTAATCAGCCATCCTTAAAAGTAACAGATGCTAAACAACAATCTGTAACTAGATGCCTGGGGAGAACATAATCAATTATATGGTGGCTGCTAAAATTATAACCTGATCTAGGGCATTAATGGGGAAGGCTATAATCTGACTTTGTGGATACGGTTGAACATGAAGCTATAATCTTGGCAATTATTAACAATACTGTTGAAAGAAGAATGTTTCAAGGATAGAATCTACAAAGAGCCTAGAAAAAGGAGAACAGGAGGGCTCATTCTTATTCCGTACCATCCAAAGGAGAGGGCCCCCTACAGGAGCTGATTGGGGTACCTTGAGAAAGCAGCTGATTATGAGGCAGGGATATTTTATGGGACTTTCCCAGAGTTTACTTGAAATCTGCAAAACCAGCTCATCCTCTGTTCTCACAACCTTTTGGCCCGACAGCCTCCTTGATGTTCATTTTCTTGTCACTGCAGAGATATGCCGTGGGTTATAAACGAGGACATTGGAAAGTTTGGGTCAGGCTCATAAGTGGTTAGAGTGGCTCAGCAGCCGAGAGCACAGTCAGCTGCTGGCATATTGATAAGAGAAGAATTTGGGGACCAGCATTTGGGGAGTTTCCCTGGGGTGGCAACTGGTCTTCTGTCGGACCTTGCTCTGTAACTGCAGCTCTTTTCCAAAAAAATTCTCTGATCATATCATGGTGAAAATAATAATTATTTGGTTCAAGTCTGTGGTAATAGCACATCCATTTAAATGAGTATTAAACCTGCTTTTCGCCTAGTTTTTAACCTCTACATACTTCACAGTAATGTGCGGTTAAGATCTAATGTCCTGAGCGAAAGGTTAGGGAGCAGAAATGATGATCTTAGAAACAACTGAGTCTTAGAATGAGGTCAGTGGTATAGCCCTTTGCAGGTTGGTTAATGCTTGATCAGAACCACACACTCACAATTTATCATTCCAAGCCTAAACTGGGTCTGTACTCATTAATAAAGTTGCATGTATTCAGCATACAGGAGTATTGCAGAATACAAGGAATTGAGCTCAGGGTGATAACTTAAATTTTCTCCAGTAACAAGACCTCAACTCAAAACCTTCAGATTATAGGCCTGCCCCACTATGCCACACGCCTCGCATAGAAAATATACGACTGTATAGAAGATACCGGGTGCTCAAATTCAATACTTTCCCCAAAGCTGTTTTTTCCTCTAGCTATAGAAATCTGAATCTTTAAGAGTTTTCATTATAATAGATTTTGCTGCTTTGTATAAATTGGCCTCTTGCCAGTGCGGTCCAGTGGCATTTTCTGTAGCAATGGGAATGTCCTCTGTCTATGCTGTCCAATACAGTTGCCACTAGCTGCCTGTGTGGCCTTTGAACACTGAAAATGTAGCTGGTGTAACTAAGGAACTGGATATTAAATGTAAATACCTGCATGTGGCTAGTGGCTACCATATTGGATAGCACAGTTGCAGGCAGTTTGCCTTCGAATGATACCTCCTCTAATTTGTTTCTATTTTATGTCTTCTAAAGGGGGGCATAGAAGTCCTTCTGGGAACACTTAATTCTTAATGTGTAGTTTTTCCTTAAACCTGAAAATTTTGAGCAGCTTGTGCTGCAAACTCAAAGTAACAATCTGGTGACGTAACATACAATACTAGGTGGTGTAGAGAGAATAATGGAGTTAATGTGTCTCAGAGCAGCCTTTCCGGGGACGGTCGGGAAGGGTGATCTAATGCTTTAGAGGGCATTGAGCTTTTGTTGCATGTGAGAATTGGGGGGAAATCAGGGATGAAAGAAAACTGCAGATTAGAGACCACATGAACCTCTGATGATATCCCTGTGTAGCACCATTTTCATTAGGATTTTAGGGGTACGTGGGCAGAGGCAGCCACTCCTGTCTTACATGTTGTCCTATGGAAGGGAGTAAGATGAGGTAACCTGGAATTGTGATTTCAGGAAATGCAGAGGGAAGATAACTTTAATTAGGTGGAATTTGGAAGCTTAGTCATTAGCATCACCCTGCACTTACTTATTCCCAGTAGGCATTTAAAGTTGCCAAGCTTCTTTTTAGAAATCAGTTGTACTAATTTAAGCTCGCCCCTACTGCTGCTATTTTATATTTTCACTCTTTTGCCCAGCGATGGTGTACTTCTAACTTTTTACCTATTGGGATAGCATATGATGAATTCTGTTTTCTCAGGCAAGAGGGCAAATTTGTTGTCATGATTTACAATTTTAAGTGTCTAAAAGATCAACTGTTGGATTTTTTTTTTTTTCTTCTTGTGATTTAATTTCAGGAAAAGGAGAAGGAATGGCAATGAAGAAGACCATCATCTTCCCCCCCAGACCAAAAGGAGTAGTAGAAACCCTGTCTTTCATGATTCCTGGGACACAGAGGTAGGAAGTGTGTTCAGAGTCTCTGCTGTTTTCATTGACTTGAGCTAAATAATCCAGTTTCTTCATGTAATTAAAATTATTCTTCGAATAAATAAAAGTGATCTTACTTGATTGCAGTGGTTTCAACTTCTTTTGAGTCATGGGCCCTTTGAGGAAGCTATGTACCTTCTCCCCAGCGAAGTGGTGTATGTCTGCACGTACTAATACATACACACAGCCCAGAATTTGTTAGAAGTTTCATGGACCTTTGAAAACTCATCTTTGAGCTGTCTATTTGAATTTTGGAAACGAACTGTTTTCTAATAGTGTATGAGCCATTAATTATCCTTAAGCCAAGTATATTTTGTTGCTTTCATTCACATGTCTTTATGAGGAACTATATAAACATTTAGAATAGGTAATGCATGTGTACAAAAAATCCTGTTTTTAAGCATTACTGCTTTTTTATCATGTTGTTCTAAAAGAGCTCCTGCGGGAGGCAGGGTGGAGGGGAGCAGGCGGGGAGAGGGGGAAAGAGCTCCTGAAGTTTTGGTTTCCTGAAAAGAGAGCTTCAGTGTGCATACAGGCGGCAGAGTTTCTGTGTGCACTCCAAGGGCTGCCTACAGAGGGAAAGGAAACTAACCTTCAAATGACGTCTCTGTTACTGGACAATTGTGACCCTTAACGAGTGGTCACCCTGATTGAGAAGCTCCTTGCTGGCAGAGATCTCTAAGCCTGAGCCTTGTAACTTAGAGCAGACCTCTGTGTATTACAGAACTCTGCGTATCACAGTTTTTGCACAACCAAGATAATTCGTACTTTAATTAGTTCTCGATAATAGGATTTGACCTACATCCAGTCTTTACCGGAAATCCAAAGTTACTCCTCCCAAGGGGGGAAGAAATCAGTTAACTCTCACATAGGTCATACACATTCAGGGACAGTTAATTAAGTGCAGATTAGCTCCTTCTGTGTGGATACTTGAGTTTCTGTAACTCCTATCCCCCTTTTAAAAATCTTCTCTCATGCTTTTTTCCTTTTTCTTATGTTTTAAAAAATGATTAACAAAAAAGCAGTTGAGCTTTTGTTTAATGTGACGATTGGAGGATGAAAGGAAAGCAGAGATTAGAGGCTCCCATGAGCATCCAGTGATAAAACTGTGACAGTCATTGAGTTTCCATTATTCTTTTGGATTATAAGTCTGTTAAAAAGTGTGCAGTGATTACTTTCACCATATCAGTGTTTCCTTACTTGTGTCTCTGTGCAGATCCTGCTAAGTGATGTTTACATTAGTTCAGAGGCTCAGTCGGTCTAACTCTTTGTATTGATTATTTGCCTTATGTTTCCAGTTGTGATGCCTGAGAACAGGATTATAAATTGTCATTTTAAAAAAAATGCAACACTTCTGATCTCTTATTTTCAGTAAGATTCTTAGTAGTTTTGTTTTAATCACTTTACTCCCTCTCTAAAACCTGTGCATTGATACCACAGAAGCAAACGATGTATTGTTATTCAACTTCTTGGTTCATGTGTCTTGTTCTTCCTTGTTCAAAGAAACAGAGCGGCTAAACCACTCTGTAATCATTAGTCTGAAAGATGGACTAGCTTGCCTTTGTTACAATTAACAAGCAGCGCAGGCACTTTTTATTTGTTGTGGTATCTGAACTCACTGGTAGACCCCACGTGGATGGTTAGGACCATCCCCTTCAGCCTTGCTGACTGACCGGTTCCCAGTGCTCTGAATGTGTGGCCTCTTGTGCTGTGCTTCTCCAGGGGTGGAATTAACCAGTAATGAGGCGGAGTCAACCAAGGGAAGGCTAGAGAAGCAAAGAGCAGGGGAAAACCTTTAAAATGGAAAGTTAAGCCCTGAACAATTGAATCCTCACCACTGGAATAGATCATTGTGTTTATAGCACAAAAATATCAAGTCTAGGGGCACTTGGCTGCTTTTTGACAATTGTGTATAAAAAGGAAAATAATAAAATGATTCATTATTAGTGGATTATTATTTTTGTTAATTTACATAATTAAATGTTAATGAAAATGTTATTTTTTTAATTCTAAGGTAGGGCCAATGAGGTAAGTTTCCTTAAGCCTAGCTCAGTGAAGAGAAACTGTTTCTTGTGTCTTTCCTGAAATACTTAAGTAATTTTAGAATTCTTTTGCTTGTGACTTGAAGAGCTTTCATTTGGAAGGAGTTTGCTTTAATTCTGAGATAATTAAAGTTGTTTTTATAATTAATTTCCAAAAGTTACGTTTTTCTCCTAAATGTAATAATATTGCCAAGTACTGGGAAATAAGATGTAAGGTGTTTGAATTATGTATGCCACGTGTAAATCACAATTACCTATAAAATGGAGATAGTATATACCTCTTTTCCTAGATACTATGAAGGTGAAGAATGTGAACTGACTTGCCCGATTAGTTACGTAAAGAGAAACTTTTAATCTACTTGTGCATTTTCTTCCTGTCATTTTTGTAGGTGGTATTATCTCTGCTTTTCAGATGGGAAAATTGGGGCACAGACAAGTAAAGTGGTTTGCCCAAAGATACCCAACTAAGAGGCAGATGGCGAGCCCAGAGCTTGGCTGGTGAGCTCTTTGCTCCTGACCATGGTATGTGCCATTGCACAGAATACAGGACGGAAGTTCTGAGAGATTTTGCTAGATATATCCAGAGGCAGCTAGGTTCTAGACTTCTCTCAAATCATAGGAACAGAGAAGAATTATTTTCCTCCTCCTATCTTTTAGCTGGAAAATATTTTTCCAAGTAAATGTTATGATACAGTATTAGCTTGAAAGCAATTTTAGATCTCTAGCTAGATTTGTGAAGAAATTGGGGTCTAAAGGTTTTTTTCAAAACTCTAATTGGTGTTTGAAACAAAGACCTTTAATTTTAACTCCAGTGACTTAGATTCAATCAGTTGTGAGCCTTAGGATGCTATTTTAAAGTTGAGATATAATTTACTGGTATGGGAACAAATTTTTTTGTAACACCATGCTAGATGAATGTAAAGTCAGGCTCATTTTTCTCTTCATTGAGCAAAAAGTGAAATCATTTATCAATTTGTGTCTTCCTATTGGGTCCTGTACAGAGGCAATGACATTCCCTGATCTTGGACAGTTTTTTGGATGGGGAAAACTAGGTAGATTTAACTTTATTTAAATTTGTTCTCTTAGGGGTGGTCTTATTGGTTTGAATTTTATCTTAATTTGTAGTAGAGGAATGCTCTTTGCTTTCAGTTTTAATATCTTTATCTGCAAACTACCCTAGACGTTTCCACATAAATGTGGCTTCTGTTACGAAGGTGCACGCCTTGGAAAAGGTGCTGCTACCTGAGTAAATAGAAGCAGAACATTTTTTAAATGCGAAGATCTCAGTTTGTGGAGTTGTTTTTTAGAGATCTTTAACCTACCAAGACCATTTTATTTTATTATTTTTTTAAAATTTTTTATTGTTATGTTAATCACCATACATTACATCATTAGTTTTAGATGTAGTGCTCCGTGATTCATTGTTTGCGCATAACACCCAGTGCTCCATGCAGAACGTGCCCTCTTTGATACCCATCACCAGGCTAAACCATCCTCCCACCCCCCCTCCCCTCTAGAACCCTCAGTTTGTTTTTCAGAGTCCATTGTCTCTCATGGTTCGTCTCCCCCTCCGATTTCCCCCCTTCATTCTTCCCCTCCTGCTATCTTCTTCTTCTTCTTTTTTTTTTCTTAACATATATTGCATTATTTGTTTCAGAGGTACAGGTCTGAGATTCAACAGTCTTGCACAATTCACAGCGCTTACCAGAGCACATACCCTTCAAAGTGTCTATCACCCAGTCACCCCATTCCTCCCACCCCACCCCCCACTCCAGCAACCCTTAGTTTGTTTCCTGAGATTAAGAATTCCTCATATCAGTGAGGTCATATGATACATGTCTTTCTCTGTTTGACTTATTTCGCTCAGCATAATACCCTCCAGTTCCATCCACATCATTGCAAATGGCAAGATCTCATTCCTTTTGATGGCTGCATGATATTCCATTGTATATATATATATACCACATCTTCTTTATCCATTCTTCTGTCGATGGACATCTTGGCTCTTTCCACAGTTTGGCTATTGTGGACATTGCTGCTATAAACATCGGGGTGCACGTACCCCTTTGGATCCCTACATTTGTATCTTTGGGGTAAATACTCAGTAGTGCAATTGCTGGATCATATGGTAGCTCTATTTTCAACTTTTTGAGGAACCTCCATACCGTTTTCCAGAGTGGCTGCACCAGCTTGCATTCCCACCAACAGTGTAGGAGGGTTCCCCTTTCTCCGCATCCCCGCCAACATCTGTCATTTCCTGACTTGTTAATTTTAGCCATTCTGACTGGTGTGAGGTGATATCTCATTGAGGTTTTGATTTGGATTTCCCTGATGCCAAGCGATGTTGAGCACTTTTTCATGTGTCTGTTGGCCATTTGGATGTCTTCTTTGGAAAAATGTCTGTTCATGTCTTCTGCCCATTTCTTGATTGGATTCTTTGTTCTTTGGGTGTTGAATTTGAGAAGTTCTTTATAGATTTTGGATACTAGCCCTTTATCTGATATGTCATTTGCAAATACCTTCTCCCATTCTGTCGGTTGTCTTTTGGTTTTATTGACTGTTTCCTTTGCTTTGCAAAAGCTTTTGATCTTGATGAAGTCCCAATAGTTCATTTTTGCCCTTGCTTCCCTTGCCTTTGGCGATGTGTCTAGGAAGAAGTTGCTGCGGCTGAGGTCAAAGAGGTTGCTGCCTGTGTTCTCCTTTAGGATTTGATGGACTCCTGTCTCACTTTGAGGTCTTTCAACCATTTGGAGTCTATTTTTGTGTGTGGTGTAAGGAAATGGTCCAGTTTCATTCTTTTGCATGTGGCTGTCCAATTTTCCCAACACCATTTGTTGAAGAGACTGTCTTTTTTCCATTGGACATTCTTTCCTGCTTTGTCAAAGATTAGTTGACCATAGAGTTGAGGGTCCATTTCTGGGCTCTCTATTCTGTTCCATTGATCTATGTGTCTGTTTTTGTGCCAGTACCATACTGTCTTGATGATGACAGCTTTGTAATAGAGCTGGAAGTCCGGAATTGTGATGCCGCCAGCTTTGCTTTTCTTTTTCAGCATTCCTGAGACTATTTTAATTTTTCAGATCACTATGAAGTAACAAAGAGTGAGAGAATGTGGAGAAAAAACAGGAGTGGCTTACCTCGAGCAGCCTCTGTCTTTTTTTTTTTTTTTTTCTGCTAGAAGGGGAAAGTTTTCATGTCATAACCCTAAAATTCCAAGGGTATTCTTAGTGTGATTGCAGAGACCTGACAAAAAAATAACCAGGGAACCCATGTATCATTACAATTAGGGTTCTCTAAATCCATGTATCTTAACTGCTAAGAATTAGTTGAATATCAGGTGATTTTTTTTTTAATAGTGTGAATTTAGATGACAATGGGAATATTGAGTATAATCTTTTAAAAAGTCTATTAAGGCTCTTAGTTTTTTGCCCATTCTCTCTTTTTTTTTTTAAGATTTTATTTATTTATTTGACAGAGAGAGTGAGCAGGGGGGAGGGGCAGAGGCAGAGGGAGAAGCAGATACACTGCCAGTCTGCTGTGGGGCTTGATCCCAGGACCCTGAGATCATGACCTGAGCCAAAGGCAGACACTTAACCAACTGAGCCACCCAGGCGCTCCAGTTTTGCCCATTCTCACCTTCAGTCTGTTGTAGGGTAGTAGGTGCGTCCTAAGAGACAGAACTGTTTTTGGTGAAACTATTAGGGTATGTGTTGTGTTTAAAAACCCTGTAGCAAATGAACTCTGAAATTACCTTCTAAAATGGTCCATTCAAAGTGGAGGAACAGGCCTTTCCAAAATTAGTCTGATTTTTAGCATATGTTTTAAGAAACTGTGCTCATGGTGTAAGTCCTTGAAGTGTTAGTAATACATCGCTTCAGCCCACAGCATAAAAAGCTGCACCGGGTGGTTTCTTATTGACACTGAATGTCAAGTTTGTTAAGAAATGAGTGTGTGTACACACGTTTTTCTACAGGTCAGGATTATTTTTTGGCCTGTTGGTTTTAAATAAAATGAAGTGATTGATCATAGAACATTTTAGTTCAGAAGGAATTTAAACCATTGTGCAGTCCTACTTCATCTTGTAAGGGAAACTGAAACATAGGTTGTTTACTCAGGGACACAGAAGAGTGACCCACCTGCATTGTCTTTCCTTGCATAGTTAGAAGAGATTTTCATTAGCCCACTGAATTCGTTCGGAATCTTACGGCCTCGCTGATACTAGTGGACTTGGAGCTCTCTCAAATTGTTGGGCACTTTGGAAGCAGAGCTTTCCGTTAGATGCTCTGACAGACTTGGCTAGGGTCATCTCTTGCACTTACTCCAGACTCTGCCGCGGACGTAGACAGCACTTCATCGTGACCCCAGGAAGGGCATGTGCGGTCGGGGAGCCAGAATTCTTGGGTCTTTTGAGGCTCGCATAAACGTAAAAGCACCAGTGAACGGGGGGCTGGAGGTGATGGGAAGCTGGGGTTTGAGGGAAAATCAGATACACTGCCAGTCTGCTTTTCTAATTAAGAAGAGAAAGCATCCAACTCTGGGTAATAAATAGACACATATACTCTGGCTCTCCTTTTATGAAGCAGAGAGACTCTGTAATTAATCTTCCTGCCTGGAAGGCTTTCTAAAGATTATTAGCAGGAATTGTCTTTAGAGTTGTTTTGTTTCGACCATGGATATATACGGGTCCTCTCTTAAACTGACTTTACCCCCTGGGAAAATGGAACTGGGTATAGGCCGAGCCGAGGGGCCCAGAGTTCTTGACCTCTGCTGTGTAATTTGAGCCCTGTGGACTGAGAACATGAGCTCCTTAACGTCCCTGTCCTCTGCGTCAGGATTTATATATACATGTGCTCTTCCTTTCTGCTGGGGGAAGTGTCCCTCCGCCTTTCTTTGTTTACTCTCCTTCCTTGTCGAGGCCCCTGAAAGCCTCCCAAGTATGCCTCCCTTCTCTTACAGTCTCTCCAGCGTTGTGTCCCTTGGACACGAGCCCACGGAGGTGCCTGTCCCTTCCTCGAGGGTCTCTGCGCCGCCCAGCCCATCTGCAGGCTTTTCCCCCTTTCCCAGCAGCTGGCCCGTCCCTTCAGCCCGGCTGGCTGGTGTCCCACCTGCCTTCCCTCCTTCGCTCTCTGGATCCCGGTTTCCTTCCCAACGCCCCTGAACCTTTGCTCAAGGCTCACCAGTGCTGTCTCCATTTAGCAGATGCGCACTGAGCACCTAGTACTTGCCAGCTCAGTTGTCTCCTTCATTTCCTCTCTTCCGTCTCCCCTTGGGCTGTGACACATCCCCTTGGGTTCACATTGCTGTGGTCCTCCTGTGGGCCTGCTTTCCTGCCTGATGCGTAGAACCCTCACTCCTGTGTGATCTGAGCAGGGCTTAGGTGCAGACTTCAGAGCACTTGATCATTGAGCCATAACCTCTCCTGGATATTTTGTCGGGCTGACTGTGCCTGGAGTAGCCCACTGCACCACACTATTAGCTTTACCTCCCCAAACACTCCTTCTTCTGATTTTGCTCCTACCGCGCTCCCAGTTTGTCACATCCCGCTTACTAAAACTCTTCCTCAATCTTCTAGGCCCGGTTCAAGTACTTTTTATTTCACGGCGGCTCTCCTAGTTCTCTCAGCCCCTGTTGCTAGATTCCCGTCCCCACAGTAGCAGTGGTGGGATGAACGGTCTCCATGGCTGGGTTGCCACCATATTCTTGGTTAAGCCCAACACATTCTTGTTGAATGATTAAGTCGCCCTAGTGAAAATGCCATCTTGTACACAGCGGGCACGTGAACCTTTGTGTGGACAGTGGTTGGCCATCGGAACAGTGTGTGCATACTCAGGCCAGGTTTTCCCGAGCCACATGGGGCCCTGGCAGGTGCACTTTTTAAAAAGAGCCCACAGGTGATTCCTGAATACTGAATCGTGATAGTTCTGTTCTCTGTCCTTCCCCGGCATCCGCACTTACAGAGACACACTAGTAGATTTCATGAGTGCTTAAGCTAACCTAGAGTCCTTGCTTTGCAAGCACATCTTCTCCACGGGGACATGAGTTGCCTTGGTGTATTTAGAGAGATCCCTGTTGGTTGGAATTGGCATAAATTTAACTTTATTGTGCTTGTACACATGGATATGCAAGGGGTTTTTATTTCACAGAGTGTGACCTTATTCTCTTTTGATTTGTAATATAAATCTGTCTTGAAAGTACCTGGGTCAGATGTCAGCATGAAGCCTAAACTGAAAATCCAGAGGAAAGAGAAGGAGCTTTGTAACTGCCCACTGGGACACAATGTCTCCTGAGTGGTCTCTCTGAGGTGCAGGGGATAGGGATGGGGTTCCTGTTTGAGGACTCTTTCGTAGTCCCAAAGTCTGATAAAAGTATTCTTAAGAACAGTGCTAGTAACAAGGTAAACACTTCTGTCCTAGTTTGGCAGTTGTAATTTTTAAACCCGTGTACTATAAAGGAGTGCCCCCTCCCAAGCAATTTGATACTAAAAAGCTCCACTAAGTGGGGAAAATACAGTTTCTCTTTTCATCTTGTTTTTTTGTTTTATAACAAAATGATTGACTTCTGTGCAGATCATAAAACATTGACAGAGACTTACTTTTTAGGGTTAGGAGGAAATAATGGTCTTTCCCTTGTCCCATAAAGTAGACCTCACGGGCAGTATTCAGACCAACAACACTAACTTCCCAACTTTTTGACCCTGTCCCGTAGGAATGTTTTATTTTGTGACCCAGCACACGCCAAATATATTCATGAGCAATAAAACAAGTTTCACAGAACGGTTATCCTTTTCATGTTCTGCTCTGTTTTCTTTTTCTGTGCTGGCTGCTAGTGGGTTTCCCCTCAGTTTCAAAACCCCTGGTTCATCCCTAGAGAGAGAGATACTCCCGAAAGCCTCCCTGGTAGTGAGAAGACTGGTCACAAGTGGCAGAAAATAGGAACCACAGCATCTTTGACAGATGTTTGCTTTTACACTTTGATGGCAGCAGTACTACATAGGTAATGTTTTGTAAATATTAAAATAACACCTAAGGGGCATTTACCCTGATTCCCAGGTTCTAGATAGGCTCTCGTTCATTAGTTTAAAAGTAGCATTGGGGGCGCCTGGGTGGCTCAGTCGTTAAGCGTCTGCCTTCGGCTCAGGTCATGATCCCAGGGTCCTGGGATCGAGCCCCGCATCGGGCTCCCTGCTCTGCGGGGAGCCTGCTTCTCCCTCTCCCTCTGCCTACTTGTGTTCTCTCTCTATCTCTCTGTCAAATAAATAAATAAAATCTTTAAAAAAAAAAAAAAATAAAAGTAGCATCGGCCCCCTCAATGCAAGTCAGTGTAACTGAAGCAGTTTTAGAGGTTCTTAAAGGAGACAAGCAAGTCTTCTGCACATCGTACTGACAAGATCAGTATTTTAAGTCTCCGTCTTGAAGTTAGAAGTACCTGAAGGTCTGTCTTGTAGCAACATTCTTTAGTTCCCTTACTTGTGATCAATTTTCTTTCCACAGAAATCTTTTTTGTAGAGGCTATATATACAAAAATATTATAAAAAAATGGAAGGTCCAAATTCTAAATATTCTGGCATATATATATATATTCTTCCAGACTGTTTTTGGTGTACACATATGTCTATACTAAAGAAGAACATTCAGCTTTGCGCAGTGGCAGTATCATAGCCAATGAGGTTTATCCGAGGCGCGGTTACTGCTAATTGAAAACATTTAAAAAACCAGTTGGCATACCGTACATATGGTTTTGCAACCTGTAAAAAAACGTTGACGACTTCTTTCTCGGTATACATATACATCTCTATCATTATTGTTAATAGCTGAGTAGAATTTCATTGTTAAAATTATAATTCACAGAGTATATTTTATATGCACGTGTTATAACCAGTTTCCCTATTGCTAGACATGTAGGTGGTTCTCACTTTTTCACTATTATAAACAAGGCCACACTAAACATTTGTGTACCTGTCTTTATAAAATTGGTATAAACCATGTTTTTACATGAAGTTTTTAAAATGGACTAGAAATCACAGGTATGTCTTCTCATGGTATTGTACAGAAATCTTTTCTAACCTGTTTATTTTAAAGAACTTTTACCTTTTGTCAGAATAGTGTCATCTTTGCTATTATAGTGTGAAATAAATAAAATTTGAGATGGAAACTTGACTTACTAGAAACTGATTCTAGTTCTTGCCTTAATTTTCAGACAGTACCTGTAACGAAAAACAGTAAAGAAAACAGACTAAGAGGAAACAAAGTGTTCTGCGCGGTGGGTTTCTTATCCAGCGTAGTAGCTGACTCGTTAACTACTCACGACCTCACTAGGTGCAGGAGCGCTGCACATCTGGGCTGTTCCCCTCTAGGTTAGGAGAAGCTTTCATGGGAAACAATTTTTGGTTTTGAATTGTATTTGATTTCTTAAGTCTTTAAGTACATTTTTAAAAAAAAGATTTTTATTTATTTGAGAGAGAGCACCAGCAGGGGGAGGGAGAGGCCAAGGTAGAGGGAGAAGCAGACTCCCCGCTGAGCAGGGAGCCCCACGCGGGGCTCGATCCCAGGACCCTGGGATCATGACCTGAGCCAAAGGCAGACGCTTCACCGACTGAGCCACCCAGGCGCCCCGGTCTTTAAATTTAATTGCTGCTGCTGCTAACCCTGCCGTCTGACTCCATTCAGCCCATTATAATGCTTTTCATGTTTGTGTTTTTTTTGTAGAAAGACAGGTTGTCTTTTACTATTTGTGGGCGTTGGGCTATGTAACCTGTTAAGTAGCTCCAGATGACCTATGGACCATGATGATCCTTCCTTTAAGTCTTATTAAGAATGGATTATCGGGGCGCCTGGGTAGCTCAGTCATTAAGCGTCTGCCTTCGGCTCAGGTCATGATCCCAGGGACCTGGGATCGAGCCCCGCGTCGGGCTCCCTGCTCCGCGGGGAGCCTGCTTCTCCCTCTCCCACTCCCCCTGCTTGTGTTCCCTCTCTCACTGTGTCTCTCTCTGTCAAATAAGTTAATAGAATCTTTAAAAAAAGAAAAAATGGATTAACTTTCACGGACATTGCTTTCTTTGCTGTTTCAGATGTTTCTGTACATATTGTTAGGGGCAACTTTTACTCAAAAATGAATAAACTAGTATTTTAAAAAATCACTTTTAAAGTATCTATCGGAAACATTATTTATATGTTTATTTTTATAGTAAAATACATAATAACCACATTACAAGAATATTATAGTAAAAGGTAGAAAAAAAAAGAAGCAACTTAATCCCTCCATTTTTATTTATTTATTTATTTATTTAAAGATTTTATTTATTTATTTGACAGAGAGAGACACAGCGAGAGCAGGAACACAAGCAGCGGGAGTGGGAGAGGGAGAAGCAGTCCTCCCCTCGAGGAGGGAGCCCGATGTGGGACTCGATCCCAGGACCCTGGGATCATGACCTGAGCCGAAGGCAGACGCTTAACAACTGAGCCACCCAGGCGCCCTAATCCCTCCACTTTTAACATAACTACTATGGCCAGATTTTTTTCCAGTCTTTTTTCTTACGTGTAGATTTTACATAGTTGTATACAGACTTTGAAACAAATGTCTTTGTGTAAGGGAGCATGAATTAGATCAGAGGGCGAAGTTAAGAAAAGTATACACCAGATTGTTAATTACTAGAATTCTAACTTTCTCATGCATTGATTCTTTGCAGTACGGTACTGGGTTGAGTTGTGAATGGAGGAAGGGTACTGCTCATTTATTTGAAATGCAATACTTAAATTGTAAAATACCATAATTCTGAAATGGATTCTTACCATTGCCTTCCCTTTTGAGAACCCTAGTTCTTAGGGATCTCTGAGTAGCTTCTTCAAGGCAACTAAGACACCAAATCATATTTGTTACATTAAAAAAAAATTAGGCACACTTGTGCACACACATAGATCAAACTGCAAAATTGCTAATGTAACTTGATAAGAAGTATGTTGTACTCTTGCAAGATACGTGTTCTGCACTCAGAGAATACGATTTTGTGTCCATGAGGTGAGAACTATGAAATTGCCACAGATTTTTTAAAACTTGTGGCCAGAAGCCATTTTATGTGTTAATGACACTTACACCCTGTACCCGTGATTGATACTTTCCCTTGGAGGCTGAAAACTTCCTCCTGTGATTATTTGGAAATTACTGGAATGAACGATGAAAGCAGGTAGAGAAGATGTGTAAAGGAATTAGAATGTAGTTGAAGGGCGTAGCGGTCAGAAGGCCTGAACCTGGACCCTGCCGCTCCTCGGGGAGGCGCTGGGGATCAGAATCCCGCTCAACCTGCCGTGGCAGTCATGAGCATGGAATGAAATGTCTCAGGTGAACGTACTTTGTAAAGTTGCAAAGCCCACTCACTGGACGTTCTGATGCCGGTCTTCCTCAAGGCCAATGGGAAGAATGCTCTTACGTGGGGTCTTGTACATGAAACCACAGTGAAGTTCTTAAGAGAGCAAACTGCCTAATCGCGACCCTGTCTCTTTTCCCTTCCAGTCTTCGAGCAGCGACAGCGGCGGGAGCAGCGGCGGCAGCAGCATCAACAGCCCGGACCGGGCCAGCGGGCCGGAGAGCAGCTTGAACCACGTGGCGGCCGGCTCCGGCCCTAACACCCCTCAGCCTGTTCCCGAGCAGTCTGCACTGTGCCAGGGCCCTTACTTCCACATCAACCAGACCCTGAAGGAGGCCCACTTCCATAGCCTGCAGCACCGAGGACGGCCTCCGACATGATGTGCCGCCAGTTTCTTGCCTTCTGTGAAGGGACAGCGCTGTGCAGATTTGATAGTTCAACTTACGATGTTTTAAAAAATTGCACAAAAATATGCCTGTTGGCTTTTCAGTCTATATTTGAAATAACAGGTTGACAGGCAGTTGTTTACTTGTGGTTTTGCTGCACTATTGCAATTTCAAAGGGGCTTTGAAGCAATTTTTTATAGGATTCTTTTGAGGGTGGGTATCAAATCCATGTCGAGGTAATGGTATGAGGAAATCTCATCTGCGTGTTGAATCCATAGTTTGTCCAGTTCAGACTGATTTCCAAATCTGTCAATTAGAAATTCTACTTTATGTAAAAAGGCCTTTTAAAAATGCGGGATCTTCAATTTTTTAAATTCAATAAACTAGTAAAGAGTATCTAGTTTCCATGAAAAAACCTAAGTTGTTTTCCAAAATATAGAAAGCTTGATTCAGTCTTGCACTGAAATTAATTGCCATACTACCTCTTAGTATGTAGATGTCCTGTTGAAAGTACTCTCTCCTCTAACAGGAGAACAATCAGATCCAAGTTAGACTGTGTCAGTGAAGCAGCCTTGCTAATTGTCTTCTCTCTGTTATATATTTGTATTTCCAGAGAGAATGTCTTTCACACTTGTATACCCAGCTCACTTCCGCTACCGTTACTCCTCCAAAGCCTCCATCTCAGACTTAGTAGGAAACACGGCACAGTTCTGACAGTAGAGAAGTACGTAATGACCTTTGTCTCACTCATAGACTTGTTCTATCAGCAGCTTCCGTGATCTCGCCGGGAATCCGCCTTGGGGTTCAAGAATTAAGGCGCTGAGGAATGCTGACCGAGTATAAGCTATCTGAACTGCTGTCTAAAGTCACAAGTATTGTGAAACCGTTGGACAAGGATTCACTGTATGCTTAAAGGAAACCCTAACAGTAACTGGGGGCCCACATTCCACCGCTGAAACTGGAAAGACTGGTGGCTTAGAAACAAACAAGCAGAGGCAACATTAGCAGAAATGATGTAGTATTTATTTAGAGAGAGACGGATATGTTCCCGTGTTATTTAGTCATACTAGAGAGCCAACCTAGCTTGAATAACGAAGGCGTGGACGCGTCTTCTTCCTCACTGACCAGCTGTCGGAACAAGGAGCCAGGCTGCGTTGGGTCACCTGCTCGGGAGAGTGCCGGGGGGACAACCTGCCATGCATGTAGAGGAAAGTGCCTTAGAGTCTACCCAGACCCTCCTGCCTGCTCACACCCGCCACGGCATGCGGAGTCCGCACGGCACACACAAGCAGATCTCAGAAGCACGGATAGCTCTAGTCAGGGGACTCTGCCCTTTGTCAACACTGGCAAAAGACATAGGGGACAAGATGAGATCTTCTTATGGGACAGAACTAACATTTGAAGATGAGGACTATCCTAGGAAAAGGGTAAACATAGGTACCTCCTTTCCGCGGTCTGAGCCTCTCCTACGGACAGAACTTACAGGTCAGTTACTTGAAGTAGAGATTCAGAGTCCCAGCCTGCGGAGGGGAGGGCCTGTGTGGGAGCCTGTGCTTTTCACTGCCGCCTCCCACGGTGTACAACCAGAGGTTTAAGAATTTTGGTCTTACTGGGTTTGATGGCAGGGAAGGTGGAAAGGACACGTTGCTAATAATATTTTGTCCACCAAGAAAGCAAACAGAACTAAATGCTGTAAGGAGACAAGCTGTTGGGGCTCAAGCACACACGTACACAACACAACTCAGAAATACCCAGGAGGACTCCTGCGGGCTTAATGGATGGCAGTCGACTGAAATAAAACGTGTATTAACAAGAAAATGTCAAACTTGAGGAAGCAAATTCCCTTTTATTTCCCACCCAACTGCAAGAAATGGAAGATGAAACCACCACCAGAACAAAAGTTTTTTTTCCAAACAAGTACAATCGTCGTGCTGGGTTAAGTGGTTAACTCTTCCACCCTACGAATAACAAGAAATAGTCTCCGTCCTGTCCTGCTTGTTTTCTACAGCCTTGGCAGCCTGAGATAACGTTTCTATTATGAGGCTACTTGATAGTGTAAATGGGCATCTTTTAAAACTCCTCTCAGCTCAAGCTAGTGAAACCTTGTACTTCTATATTGCGCCGCCATTAAAAGCAGCATTAGTGCATTTTGTCATTTGGTTCTTTATCGGTTATTTAAAGGGGAGCTAATTGGGTGGTTTGGTGGCAGACGGGGACAGGATCCATCCGGGTGCACCCCCTGCTCTCTGCACTAACCTGGGCTTTTGTTTCGATGCTTCTGCTGGTTGATTTGGCCTTTCGGGTAGTTGTCATGCTCAGGGGAAGAAGTCCAAACCTCCAAGACCAGATGAAGAGTGTTAGTGGCATGAACAGGAAGCTCCGGGGCCCAGCAAAAGCACCTTAGAATCCTTACCTGATCTGACTCGACGCCAGGGGCAGTATGTTATGGGGTTCTTGGGAGTTGAATGTGCAGCTCCTGGGGGTGAAATGATTCTCTGTTCCAGTGACCAATCCAAATAGAACCTGGCAGACAGGAAACAGGGCACAGTGACAGGCTGGGTTTGTCCCTGTCAGGTTAAAAGAGAAAATCCGTTTACTTGTTTCTCACCATCCTTTGGGGGAATGTTCCTTGCAGCGTGTTTATGCTTCAGAATTACCTTATTCATTGCCCACAGGTCAGAATCTCAGAGTCACGGCGCTCTTTTGTTTTATTCCTCTTTCTGAGGCCTTGATAAAACCTTAATCCCTTAATCATCCTTATCTACAACTAGAGGGGTGTGATCACGGTTGCCTCCGGAGTGAGATTTTATCTAATCCTCTTTCGGCCCTTACAACTAAACTGAGCTATTTGCATCCCACCTTCCTCCCAACTGCCTCCTAGAGTATTAAGTGCTGGAGCGGGTTTACCTTGTCATTTGAGCCTGTGGCCCTGCGTTCACCCTGAGCACATTTCTCACATGACTTACAGAAGTTCGTTGCACCAGGCGATTAAGGTTGCTGTTGAGGTGTGGTGTGAAAACATCCAGGTCAAATGGGTCAATGAGTGCTTCCAGATAGTCAGCCACTTTCTCAATTCTGAAAAAGAATTATGATTATTCTCCACATTTTTTAGGTCAAAAACCAACCTTACGGCATTCCAATGCTAAAGAAACCCCATATTTGGATTTATTCTTACTTGCTGGCTTGGTACCACTTGTCACTGCCCGTGGTGCTTACGTAATCCTCAAGAGTTTTAACCAGCTAAGATTTCTGAGCGAAGTCCTTTCCTTCCTCATGTTGTCAGGGACAGCGCCAGAGGCTCAAATTAAACCCAAGATAGGTGGACTCAGAAGAGAGTGGAATGAGAGTCCACCTACCACACTTGACCATGGCATTTATCCAACAGGTGGCCATTATTGATCTAGCTGGTAATGTGAGCACTTCCTGGTTAAAGCTAACAGCTAGTGCACAACGAGAGGCTATCTCTTGGTGGCTTTCTGGAAAGGCGCTGTGTGCCCTCGGCAGAGGCGGCCCTGGGAGAGCCCGCTGGGGTGAGCATACCTGGAGTCCTGTTTGCTGCGGCCACTTTTCACCTCCTCACCCCGGGCTGTCAGAACAATGCTGAGATAACGCAGATCATAAAGCAGCTGCAGGGCCCGATTCTGGGTCATCGGGAAGGCACCTTCTTTCTGTAAACGCATGTCCCGTCCGCACCCATGAAGGGAGAGGATTTGTTAAACAGCTTACTGTTTGGCTGAGATACAGCTTGTTGCTTCCGAAGCAGCACCTTGTATACTCAACAAGGACTGTTTGATGTCACAACGAGTTATATTCAAAACTTGGTCTTAAACCAAACTAAAAACCTTCAAACAAAGGCCTCGGGTGCTGCAGACTGCCCTTTTAGAAGAAGAAAAGCTCCTCGCATGAAGGAGAGTCATTTTGAGGAAGCTCAGGACACTTCCCTGAATTCTTTCCCAAATCAGGAGGTGGTCCTGTCTTAAATATGTCACTGATGAAATGGGAACACCCACCAAGGGCAAAACACTTCGGGGAAGGGGCGAGGGCGGTGGGGGGCTGGGAGACAGGAGCTCCCTCAGCCTCTGTGTGCCACATGCCGCCCTGGGCATGGTCACCCCCCACTCCTCCCAAGCAGTTCTCCAAGGGACCACACTTGACCCCGGAGAAACAGAGAGAGCTTCGTGATTTGCCCAAAGCCGTACCACGCACGTGGCAGTGCTGGGGTCGGACGCCAGGCCTTTTTCCCTTCCTGCCGAACTGCCCTTTAGTGCAGACCTGCTTGATCCTCGAGAGGGGGCATGATGAACTCGCAGAGCGGGACGCCACTACCACTTAGCCGGCACTGAGGGCAGACACTTGGCATCCTTGCTGGGAAATGCCCAAACCCGAGAAAAAAACCTCAGGTTTTTATTTCTGTTTTTAGTGGGAAAAAATTCAAACACCTACCTTCACCTGTTTTCCTTCTGCAAGTTTCTCATAAGCAGCCACCACTTGGACCATACAGCTTCTCAGCATCTCCTGCAGCGTCACTTTTGGCAAAGCGTGGCCTCCAACCCGATTAATTTCCTGGCAGAGGCTAAACAGGAAGGACTGGACATACCAGGATGGCTAAGAGAACAAAGGATGTTGAGTCAGCGACTTGTGCCGACTGAGTGAGAAGCGGGTCCATATATCCTTACTAGGCTCATGCACCAGGACCTGGACCTCCCCAGGCAGCCCCTTCCAGCAGGCCAGTTAATAGATGAAAGTGACCATAGCTGTCACTGGTTTGGTGGCTGGGGGCTGACTTGGCAGGTGGCACTATGCGTTATGCTGTTTTCACTTTGGGGAGAGCAGCTCTCCAATGAGCAGAGCCCAGGCTGCACAGAAAACAATCATTAGCTGACTTCTCGAACAGTCTCCTACTTACTCAGCCCTATGTCTACCCCCATGGTAGAAAGTTATCAACACCAGTTTGGCTCTTCCTCGGAAGCTGTATGTTGGCTGATTTTCCTATCTTTTTCCTCTCTGCAGAGTGGGCTGTTTGGCTCGGTCCAGCCCACAGGCACTCTCCTGGGGGCACCTGCTCACCTGTATGGGGAGTCGGATTGTGGACGTGACGCTGCTGCCAGACTCTGCTTCCTCTTGGATTTCTAGCTCATCCCAGCTGGTGGCTGTGGCCAGCACTGAGCCGGCGTCATCTAAAACTAACGACTGGGTGAATCCATGAGCCAAAACCTGGTAATAAAAAGCAAATATCCAATAGGCCACTTAGTTCCTTTAGAGAGTGTTTCAAACCACTTGAGTAATCTTGAGCGCACCTTCTGCTACGTCGGTCACGTGCGGGGTGGCAAGTGGAAACATCACTTTTCTTGGGCTAATTACCCATGTCAGCCACGGGAATTTTGTTGTAACTACCTTACAAACGTCCAGGGCCACCTCTTAAGACACCAGGGGAGACTGCAGGGAATATGACATCCGGGTGGAAGAGCAGGAAATCTAGACCCTTGTCCAGGGAGGTCTTTCATTCTTATCAGATGGAAAGACAAAAACCCAGAGTTTGTGTCTATAAAATCTAGGCTAAACATTTGAATGGAAAAATTTTTACATTTGCGCTCACTATCGCAGAGAAGTGAAAGTAACTGCATGAAACAAGAACTGTTATTCCCTTGCTATGAAAAGACCTCCCTGAGCATGTGATGTAATGAGCACTGGGTAGTCTATGACTGATAAATCACAGACCTGTACCTCTGAAACCAATAATACATTATATGTTAATTAATTGAATTAAAGAAAACAAATGCAAAAAAAATTAATAGACATAGACCAGAAAGATATGCCTTGTTACAACTGACATTCTCACTAGTTTGATACTTACAAGTACATAATAGAGATAAAAAATAAAACAAGTTTTATTAAATTTTTCTTGGGAAAAAAAAAAGACAGACAAGACAAGACCTCTCTGAGGTTGGCCAGCCTGGAACATGATGGAAAGGAGCCAGGATGGGGTTGTGCGGTGAGCACGGGCAGACTGTGTGCTTGTCACTCACCTTCACAACTGCTGAGCTCCAGACTCGGTAGCCCATCACGCTCTGCTGGAGGAGGAGTTCCTTAACTTCCTGCCATTTCGCCTGCATAGGAATTATTTCCCGCGTTTTCCCCTTTCCCTGTTTTTTCAGAGCCCTGGGATCCCTTGCTGGTCTCTCGGAGCTTCCCGACTTTCCCAAGATGCACTGCTTCAGGTGGGGACACAGTTCTCCCAGAGATTGGCAGAGTCTGGCCATGAAAAGGACTGAATGCAACTTGCCACCACTGAGGACGTCCTGCTGCCCCTGCACAACCTGTTCGATGCTCTGCAGCTCTGCCCGGACGTGGTCTGTGATGTGCCTGATGCACGCCACCGAGTGAGTCTGCAGCGTCTCCCGCACAGTCCCGGCATCCGCATACCTGTCAAAGGCACGGCTCTGGGCTGGCACAGGGGAGACGTCCTTGGGCAGGGACGTGTCAGCAGAGGGAAGGTAAGCCAGGAGGTCCTCCAGCTTCACCTTCAGTTTAGAATCTAGGGCAGAGCAGAAGTTCTGGACACAAGGGCTAACGGCCTGTGCTTTCATGGAGAGCCCACTGGCAGCAAAATGCCCCCGGTGCGCCACGCTGACCCAGGCGGCGTCGGGAGGCAGGTCCTGGGGGCTCTCGGACCAGAGGAAGAGAGACATGTTGTGCTCAAAGTGGAGGTGCTTATTTGAAGTGGAGTTGCTAGTGTTGCTCTCAAGCTCCTGCAGGGCTGAAATGAGCAGTTCCTTAGAGCTGGTGGAGATGGAGTCAAAGCCTTCTTTTGTCAATGTCTGAAAGGAAGCAAGAGAAGAGTTCCAGTCAAGACTCCTGTCAGGAAATCTGAAAGCAACAACCCCAAGTGGCAGTCCATCCTGGCACTCTGCGTGTTCTCCAGGATGCTCAGGAGGATGGCATGGTGTTAGCAGAGAACAGAGTCGTCACTGATGGCCACAGACACGTTCTCGACCACGTGACAGAGGCCTGGTCTCTTTCTGCACCAGAGTCTGGATCTCTGCTCATGTCTAGGGCTCATTCTCCAGAAGAGCCATCCCTGAGTCAGTCAGGAGAGAAAGAGTACACTCAGCAGTGACAGAAGTCCCCCCAGACAGTCAAAAGACCATGCTAGGATTGGCCAGAAAATAACTGGACCATGTGATCTCCTCACCTGTAATCGGTCAAGGAACAGCTGCTGCATCAGATCTTCCCAGAACAAGAGAGGCTTCTCCAGAAGCCGCTGACATATCACATCCCAGCTGTGATTGGTGGATTCATTCGTAAGTAATTCCCACATGGCATCGCGGATCCCTGCGAGACCTTTCATGCTCTTCACGTACATAAGCAGGTTGGTGATCCCATTTTTAATGTCTTCATTACACCTGCAACAAAATCATTTCTCTTGGGCCTTATTAGATTCATGGTTTTCACACCTTTATTAAGAAAAACAGGGCACCTGGGTGGCTCAGATGGTTAAGCGTCTGCCTTCAGCTCAGGTCATGATCCCAGGGTCCTGGGATCGAGTCCCACATCAGGCTCCCTGCTCAGCGGGGAGCCTGCTTCTCCCTCTGCCTCTCTCTCTCTGTCTCTTATGAATAAATAAATAAAATCTTAAAAAAAAAAAAAAAAAGAAAAACAGCAGCACTCCATTTGAAAACCTCTTACCTGGGTCCCAATATAAATATTTATATCTCTCGGAGTTTTTATAAATATGTATAAACAGCATTTCCGGCTACATGGGGGGGTGGGGCCTACCCTTGCCTCCCTGAGGTATCTATCTGGAAGGAAGGCTAGAGCCCCCTAGAATGGCTTCAAAAACCACTGCATTAAATAAAAGCTTAGGAGTGGCAGAACTCTTACACAGAATTTTAAATCCTGTAGGTAATATTTTGAAAGGCGAATTCCCTTTTGGTTCTCCCACAGTGGGGGCTAACCTGCCACGAAGGCAGTGACCAGTGGCTGAGCAAGTGCCTGGCATGACCCAGTGGGCAGCAGGCAGAGCATCATCCAGAAGATGAGGCTTCTCCCTTCTTCCTCAGTGGCCCTCATTGGCCCTGGTGTGGCTACACAGGTGGTCCCTGCCCACCTCAGGAAAGTTCTGGCTACTTACATGTGGATCCATTTCTGCAGCGTGTCTTTCAGGTACTCCTGGCTGATGGGCTGGGCCAGGGTTCGGAGAGCCGGCTGGAACTGGACGATGGACGCCGGCAGGTGTTTGAACCAGCTGCAGAGCTTCATCTCCTCTTGCAGAACACCGGCGCCCTTTCCTAAGAGAAGGCCAAGTGACAAGTAATCAGGGCCATCCTTTGAAAGGCATATTAAAAAATGGACCTAGAAGCAACCTCCAAAAATCATCTGGTCTTCTCCTGGGCAGGTCAGACTGGACCCCCGAGACAGGGGGAAAGGGAAAGTATAGACTGTACGCCCATCGGGGAGCTGGCAGCTTCGTGCCAACTCTGGGCACCACGTTGGTAGAGAAGGCGAAGGACAGGGAGGAAGGGAGTGGGGGCGGGGCAGGGAGAGAAAGCAGTACTGAGCCTTGTGCGGCCCTCGACGTTGTCACAAAGTAAAAGGTGACAGTTTCCTTTTCCTCACCATCCTCCGACCAACCTGGAAGAGCTAAGGAAAGAATGAAAGACCACTCATCCTGATCAGTGAATTGTAGCTCTTCAGAGGTGACCTCCCAAGAAGGACACAGGCATCTGTGGGGTGACTCTGGGAGGCCCATTCACCGTGTTCTGCACGTGAGCACCCTCCGGAGCTCGAAACACAGGGGTCCTTCTAAGGTCACTTGCACTTGTTGTCCAGAGCCATGACACATTAGCCCGTACTCACCTTTCACGAGGGGGGTAAATCATTAAGTGGAAGCACCTAGAAGAAAGCCAGAGCATAAGGGAGTGGCACCCTCGTTGAAAGATAAATAAGCCCAAGAAGAGGCTACATAGGGGCGCCTGGGTGGCTTAGTTGTTAGGTGTCTGCCTTCGGCTCAGGTCATGATTCCAGGGTCCTGGGATCGAGCCCCGCATCGGGCTCCCTGCTCAGCGGGGAGCCTGCTTCTCCCTCTCCCACTCCCCCTGCTTGTGTTCCCTCTCTCGCTGTGTCTCTGTCAAATAAATAAATAAAATCTTAAAAAAAAAAAAAAAAAAAGAAGAGGCTACATCATACATCTCTCTCTCCGAAAATGACCAGGTGGCTGTCCCCACGTTCTACCTGTTTCTCTTCTACCTTTGGGACTGTGTCTCCTCCGCTTGACCCCTGAGTTCTGGAGTCCCCTGAGGCACAGTCCTCTGCCATCCTCTCTTCTTCCTGATGATGTCCCCCATCCCCATGGCTTCAGACAACAGCCACATGCACAGATGTGTGTCTCCAGCCAGACCTCTCACTGCCTGTTCTGGACCCACAGTCACCTGCTCACTCCACATTCCTGTTCCAAGGGCTCAATCGTCTCCAAAGCAATATTTTCAAGAGCGAACTCATTATCAGCCCTTTCAAACCAGCTGCTTTTCTAGTAAACCTGGACACCTCCTTCCTATACCCTCCCCACCAATACCAAATCCCCTGCTAAACAGATGTCCAAGTTGTCCAGTTAGCCCCCATCGTCTGCCACCTAGGTCATGATGACAGCCTCCCAAGTGAGCTCTCAACATCCACTCCAGACCCCATGAAGATCCACTGCCACATAAAAGCCAATTGTATTTAATTCCAATTAGGATAAATGCTATTAAATAAAAGCACAGGATGTATGGGAACATATAACAGAAGGACGAACAAGCCTGGAAGGTCCTAGAAGACTATCCATTGTTCTCTGGATAAAGTCCAAACTCCCTAGCCTGGTCCGCACAGCTCTACATTATCTGGTCACATCTAATAGACTGGCTATCTCTCTTCTCATGCTGCTCTTCCTCCACCCAATACCCCTTAGCCTCACCTGCTTGCTTTTAGTTTCTCAAATATACTAACATCTTCCTTGCCTCAAGACCTTCGCACATCCCATCCCCTTTGCCTGGAACTCTTTTCCTTGCCTTCCTCACCTGCCTAACTCTTACCGAACTTTCAGGTTTCAGTTTAAATATCATTCTCCAGGGAAAGCCTCACTGGTGAGGTCCCTCCTTTCAATGCTCCCAAGTCAACCTGTACTTTGCCTTTATAGTAGTTGCCACTGTTGTTTTTCAATAGATATGTATGTATTTGTGAGTTCAGTATTTGCCTCTACCCTTAGACCATGACCTCCACGAAGGTGGGGTCCCTATTTGTCCAGGGCACTGCTGTATCCCCAGAGACCAGCACCGTAGCAGGCAGGTGGCAGGTGCTCAGTAAATAACAGCTGAATAATCTGAAAGTAAGAAAGGCTGGCTAAGAGCTCACCGGTAGGATGCTGGCCTGTGATGGTCTCCAGAGTTGAGAAGAGCAAGCCACACGGCAGGGATGGATCTGGCAGCTGACCTTCTGGTAAAGTGTAGAAAAGAGCGTGAGCTTGGTTCAAAGTGGTGGCCAGCAGCTCCACTAATGAGCAAACCTGGGCCTTGATGCTGGTACCTACGAGAAGAAACCATCCTCCTGTAAACAGTTTCCTTCAGTAAAGTCAGAAACAAGAGAACACTCCAGGTGCTTCAGTCTCCCTTGGCTCCCCCTTCTCCATTCTCTTAAGGACCATATTTTGGAAAGAAGCCAAACCTACCATGGTGCGGCTGGTCGAGAAGTTTCTGAATAGCTGCCTTTCTGGCCAACAGGAAGTCTGTTAGGGCTTGGCGAGGAGAACTCTCTTCTAAGAGCATTATGGAGCACAGGGCCTCCGCTACAGCTTGGTCAGACACGGCTTGGCCTTTGAGCAGCATCTTACTTTCATGCAGAATAGTTGACCTAGAAAGATGATGACAAAGAGCAACGGGGAATTTTTTACATCTTGGGAAGAAGAACCCTGGTACATCAGGATAAAAGACACATTCCGTAAACCGGTCAGGGTGAAGCGCAGCCATCCCTAGAGCAGATCTTTATGCTGGATCTACGTACCGGAAGTGGCTGGCTGCTGCGACCTGCCGGATGAGTATGGGGAATCGTGAGAGGACGGGGCTGTAGCGAGAACTAGAAGAATCCAGCTGGAGCAGGTTGTGAAGGTGGCAGCAGAGCAGGTAGAGCTGTGTGGCGTGGAGATACTGGGAGGCCTCCATCGAGCTCCAGATCTTCTCGGGAATTTCTAAGAGTAGCTTGATCTGGGCAGCCATGCTGTAGAACTTCTCCTGGGACGGCTGCTGGGGCTGCAGGGAAAGGCACGGAACGAACGCAGAACCACTGCAAGGTCAGTGTCTGGCAGGCTTGGGGAGAAATGTGGGGGTACTGCAGGGTACAAAGCTTTTATTATGCCCGATTTGATGCCACTTGGCAAGGTTTCCAAGTTAGGTGTAGTGGAATGACTGGAGTCAGGAGCGCTGGACAGCCCCACTGGATTGTCCTCCCAGTCATATGGAGATGCAAACTTAATCTGGTCATCTCAGTCTGGTTATCTATGACCCTCGAGATGTCTCCACAGCATGGAGCCCTACGGACCACCACTCAAGTGAGCTTTCTCCTTCCCTGTTCTGATGTTCAGCCTCCCTACGTTTCCACCTGCTTCTTTGAGTGCCTGATGGACTTCTTTGTTACTCGTCCATCAGATCTTCATCTGGTGCAGTTCTCACGCCTCTCCCCATCTCAGTCCACCCTCCTACTCCCAGACTCCTACCCTCCAGCATCACCTCTTAGCAGAACACCACTCCCACCTCTTTTTTAGTCCTCACCACTCCCGAGTCCCACTGGAGCCTTTTCTGCTATTGCCCTGCTAAGCTTCTCTGCCATTCCATAATCAGTATGTTCAAAACTAAATTCATCTCCCTACCAAAAATTTTAGTCATCTGACCTCTGTATGTATCTTAGCATACCACCACTCTGCTCCCAAGTTCCCAGGAGATTCATATCCTTCCCATGGTTCTGATCTGGAGACATCAGGACGGGGAAGAAGGGTCCTACAGGTGTCTAGTGGGTTGAGGCCAGGGATGCTTATAAACATCCTATAATGCACAGGGTAGTCTCTACAACAAAGAATGATCCAGCCCCAAATGTCAAAAGCACCAAGGTTGAGAACTCCTGCTTTAATTAAACTGATTACCTGTTTTTAATTGTCTTTTCATACTCCAGATCCATATTCCAAATCTCATCTGTCATGAAGGCCCCTCCTTACTGAGAAGGACTCAAGCCTGAAGTGACTTCCTTCAGAAATCTTATGGTAAATGTACGTAAGTATTTTGGAATCAATCACACATTATCCTAAAATGCTTTCTACTGTTATTCTGAATTATTCACATTTTTCTCATCAACTTTCCATGGATTTAATTCCTTGACTAGACTGTAAGCTCTTTCAGAGCAGGAATTAGGGGGCTTCTGTTTCTTTGTGCCTGAACACACAGAGGGCACTCAAATTTTTGTGGGTCTGACTGAGAATAAATCAGATATAACAAGTATAAAAAATACATACGTTTCTAAAGTCAGGCACGGTACAAGTTAGCTTTTTAATAAACCATGAAGCAAGACTCAGTTACAGGAAAGGCTGGCCACCTAGGAGGAGGCAGGTATAAATGCACAGCGTACAGAGGAGAGGGATGAGGTCTCTCATTTCAAAAAGTATTTCCAATCTTCTGTGGTTGTGTTGTGTGAGCCCTGCCTACTAATCCGGATTCTTCTAAAACACAGGTTGTATTAAAAAGTTACAAACGGGAGCTAAATTGTACTTTTGCAAGTTCTTCCATGTCCTATAAGGTTCTTCCCCGGGGTCGTTAAGAACAAATTCCAGGTTTACCTTTCTCATCCTCCCTACCCGTTCACTTAGTCATCCCCTTCTTTAGGAATGCAAAATGCTGCTCCAGTATTAGGATGTATTTAGGGCTGAATCCTTCCACACCAGGTCTAATCATTAGGGTTTGGAGGAAAAAAACAGGATAACTTGATTAGAATAACCTTAGTTGCCTAAAATGAAACCGTTCCGCTATTGAAAGAAGGGGGCTTGATGGCTGGTACTGTCCTTCAACAACTCCACCAAAGGTAGAAGAGCCCTTTGGGTTTGTGGAGGTTATTCTTGGGACTGGCGTGGGGAAAAGACTGGGATGAGGAATGAACGATATGAGGGGAAGGTGTTAAAATAAGGGAGAAATGTGTTCTGAGAATGTCAGGAAACGTCATACAGGCAATGAGACGAACTGTCTAGCGAGAGACGCCTGGCGTTTTCATCTAAACTTGGGAGAGCCCAGCGAAGCCCCGAGAGGTGAGGGAGTCAGGGCCCGGAAGTCAGGGAAGGCTCCTGAAGGGAGCTGCTGAACGACGGGTCAGCAGCCAGCGAAAGGACCGCCGGCGTCCTCCCCCGAGGAAGGGAGTCCAGAAATTGGCGGCAGGCTCTTCCCCGAGGCAGGTGAGGCTCGCGCCGGGGGGCGAGGACTGACCGGCGGCCGCGGGAGGGCCGGGGGCGGGTCCCACGGGGGGGGGGCGGGACCGGGAGTGCGCGGCTGACCTGCGGGTCCCGTGGCGGCCGGGGGGCGGCCGAGCCGGCGAGGCGGAGCCGGGCGCAGTACTGGTCGGTGGCCTTCACGGCGTCCACCAGCCCCTCGGCGCAGCGGCGCATCTGGCCGATGGTGTCGGCCGCCTCGATCAGGTCGCGGTACCGCTCGCCCACCATTTGCCGCAGCTCCTCTTTCTTGTGCTCGATCTCGGCCCGAACCTGGCGCTCCAACCCGCGGATTTCCTCCGCTCCATGTGTCTCGAAAAGCGCCCCGGGGTCCCGCAGATCCAGCCGCTTCAGCGCGGGGGAGGCGGCCGTGGCCGCCATGATGGACCCGTCAGCGTCCCGACGGGTCACTTCCGCCCGGAGGCCCGCCCGGCGGCCATGTTGGGTGGGGGCGGGGCCACTTCCGCCCCGCTGCCGGCCATGCTTGTTCGGGGCTCATCCGGGCGGCCCAGGGGCGGGGCCGGGATGGGATGGGCGGTGGTTTTGCTGTTGCTGTTGTTGTTGTTTTTTAAACTCAGGCGGGGCGGGTGGGGTAGATCGCTGGGGTTGGCGGTCTGCGCGCGCAGCGTCGCGGGCGTCCAAAGTCCCGCCCGGTGCAGGTGCAGCCTCGCGGCGTCCGAGCTCTGCGCCCGCGGTGCGACTGCGCCGTCTGCTCGGGACGCCCGAGGGCCCCGCACGGCTCGACCACTTCGCTCGTTGCGGCGCCTGCTGGCACCGGGCGTGCAGCCTTCTGTGGCATCGTTGTTATCGTTGTTATCGTTGTTTTCTGGGCCCATGACCGAATGCGGTGCCCGGGGTGGAGTTGGGGTCCGTTCGTGTTCATGGGCGAGAGCAACTTCTCAGTTGTTCCGGACTGGCTCTTCCCCAAGGCGCGCGTCCGCTCGTTTTGCTTCGGTTTTTCTTTTGATGTCCGTCAGTTCTTTGGGGCTTTCGTTATTTCAAGCGCGTATTTTTATCACGAAGGATGCACTTTCACCCGCGTGGGGTGGAGGGTGGTGGACCTAGAGGAAGGGACGCAGTGCCTGAGAAACAGCCTGGGAGTGCGGGGCGGGGAGAGTGGGGCTTGTTTCTTCTACGTACTTCCAAGACCCTTCGTTTTAAAAAACCGTTTATTATGGAAGAGTTCATACTCAAACTAACATGGAGAGGATGGTGTAATGTGCCCACCCTCCAGGTTCAACACTAACCCATGGTCAGTCATCTCTGTATTCCTACCCTCTTCCTCTCCTACCCACTGCCTCTGTTATTTTGAGGCAAATCCCAAACAGCAACGATTTCAATTTGTAAATCAAACCATTCATTTGTACCTCACAATAGCCCTGCATTTTACAGATGGGCAACCTGGAACCCCGATGGGCAAAAGGGTTTACTCAGTAATAGTGTAATTTTCAAAGCCTGTATACAAAATTAACTAATTTGGTGTACACATCAGCCTTGCCAAGTAGGTAGGGATATTTCTATTCCGTGCATATTCCATGCAAAAACCCAGAGAAGCTTATTTGCCCACCTGAGTTGCATAGCTAGTAAGGGATGGGATCTCACCGAGATTTTTGAATTCCTGGCTTGTGCCTTTTCTGTTTTGTCACACAACTTTCCACGGACTCAAAACACTCCATGGTGCCAGGTCTGCAATTTGCTGTCACATCAGTTGCATTCTGTAGGGGACATTTTGTTGATGTTGGCTGCCCAGCATCTGTGGAATGTCTTTTCTGTATTTGGGGAAATGACGTTTGTGTGGCAAGATCTTTTCCAGGGGTCCCTTACAGCTGTGGTGCAAGCCTGTGGGCCTGGGACTTTAAATGGAGAGCCAGTGATGTCAGGAGGCAGCAGGGGCATTGACTCCAGCTGGGGCTCCCAGCCGCTCGTGCCGGCGTGCTGCTGGTGGCAACTATGGGTGACCACAGTGAGGCCTCTCAGCAGAATTGATTGCCCAGTGGCATGCTTTGATTGGGTTCTGAATGTTTTTGCTTCCCTTTGTTGCTATCTGTCCCCTGAGCCTGGTTCTCCAGCTTTCCCAGAGATTGCATGAGCTATCCAGTATCTTACTGATAAATTTCATTTCTTTGAAAATCAAAATCAGTTTTGGTTGCTTGCCCTAGAGTCTCTAACCAACACACCCTTCTGAGTTTCCAGCTCCATAGGAGTTTGGCTGAGCAAGAGGGAGGCATGCCCAGGCGTCAGTTTTGGTGGGGGGCCTGGGGGTTAGTATGAGGGGGCTTGCACTATGCACACACCTGTCATGTCAGGTAGAGAAAAGGCCAGCTGGGGGCCACAGACATCTCCACTTCGGGGTGTGTTCTAAAAGGAGAGCGTCCCCTCTGCTTCCCCAGCCAAGTTCTTCTGGCTGCCCTGAAGATGTCACTGTTGCTCTTCTGCATGCAGAACTGAGCGCCTAACGGAGGCTGTTACCAAGCCTTCCCGCGCTGGAAAGAGCGCTGGAAAGGCTCTGGGCGCTGGAGGTAATGTGGCTATGACTCTTTACTCTGTCTCCTTTTCTTTTCCCTTCTGCATCAAGGTCCTGCGTCCCCTTCCTCTTCTGTGGTTTCTTTGTTTGTTTGTTTTGGTTTTGTTTTGGTTTGTTTTGTTATTGCTGTCTGGCCCTCTCAAAACCAGGATGGAGGCCAAGCGCTTCAGCAGCTGGACAAGGCAAGTGCTGGGGACAGAGGGGCAGAGGTGAGAAACTAGTCTTTTTTGTTTTTCTCAAGGAGGCACATGAGCAAAGGGCACTTTGAGTTTTATCGCCATCATTTTGTTTTGATTTAGGGAGGAGTGCGTGCCCTTCTTGTGGGGGGCGGGAGGGTGTCTTCGTGTCATTTTCTTCTTTTACTTTAAATCTTTAGGGGTAGAAGACATCCAGTGTTTACATTCAAGAGATTATGTTTAGGTCATCCTGGGCTTCTGAAATGAAACCCGGACATTCTGCCAATTACAATAGTTGTAATTTTGAGCCCCATCTAGGCACTTTGCCTATGTTACCTTTAATCCTAACAATAATCCTACAGCATAGGTGGTCTTATACTTGTTTGATAGATAAAGCCAGGTTCGGCAGAACCAAGTAACCTGCCTGAGATTACACAGTCAGCAGCCAAGCCTGTCTACACGTCCCGGTCAGCCTGACTCTAAAGCCCTTGATCTTTTTACTTTGTCACATTATTAGCTTCAAAGAAAATTTCAGAACATCAAGAGACAGATGGGCCAAACAATTCTGAGCAACATTCAGATGGTGCCCACGCTGCTTCCTACCTTCTGCAATTGTCTCGGCATTTGGGACCTGAGCTGGAGTGTGATTTGGGGGCACGTGGCACCTGCCGGGGTGGTCAGGCCTGGTCGCCAAGTGTCTGTGTGCTGGAGGGCTCACTTTCAAAACTGGGAATTTGTCCTGACATGTTTGCTTTCTCTGGGCCCACTGGCATTCTGGTTTCATTCAGACTGTTGAGGGGACAGATTTGTCCTTACTTTTTAATAGAAATACAGAAGGCAAGGCAGCATAATGCCTAAAATAAAAGAGTTCTTAACTGGTCTTTGCAGAGACCACACATTCTCCTTCCCTTGTGCGATATGTGGTCTAGCATCTGGGAAAGGGTCCTGGAGACCTTGGCTCCCAGGCTGAGTCAATAAATATTTGCATGATGAATGAATAGTGTCATGCATACAGAGTGTCACAGAATCACAGAGTATCAGCTCAAAGGGTGCATTGGAAAAGGCAAAAGGATCTCCTACCATTAACTACCTAATAGTCAAAATACTGAAGGCAATGAGACAGTTCTCACCCATATCACAGCCTCCTCACGGACTTGTTTCAGTCCCTCTCCTTTCACGTACGGTGGCCGCAGGTTGGGCAGGTCCCTGTTCAGTCTGAAGAGCGAAGCTGAAGAAGACTCACCCCAGACTCCCCGATGATGTTGGAGGGAGGGGCATCTCCTCACAGATTTGGGATGAGATGGGGGCTGGCCACACCCAGAGAAGAGAGAACAAGTGGAAGAAGCAAGCTTACCTGGGAACATTAAAATAGGTTCACCTCTGGCTGCGCTAGAAGAGACAGAAAAGGAGAGAGAGAAAAAGAGAAGGAGAGGCAGCAACAACAGATTAACCGGGAAGGGAGGAAAGATCGGAGAATTTGGTGCTGCAAAGGGCAGACCCTGTCGGTAAGAGGAATGCCGGGGCTGGCCTGAAGCTTGGACTCCGCCGCACCGCGGTCTGGGGGGATTCGGACATTGGGTGTTTGCTCTGGGCCGAGATGCCAGTGGGATAAAGAGCCTAATGCAGTCGTCTTGATGTCTTATCTTTAGAGCCCTGTTCATCAGCTGTGTCTGCCGGGGCTGACATTTGTGGTCCAAGGGGTGGCTATTTGACTTAACTGTTTGCAGATTCCTGAGACTCTGCCTTGGACAAATAGGCAGGCCTCACCCCTGATGAAAGGAGGCTGAATGTCTGGGCTGCACACATTCTCAATACCTTGACTGAAAAAAAAGGTGGCAGAAAGGTGATGAAAAGCTCACGCTATCACATCACATCCCGTGATGTCCTTAATTAGTGTGTAATTGAATACTGTGTTCACGAGCTCTGTGCTAGATGCTGTGGAGGATGTGGAGGATACAGAAGACATTTGATTAACAGTTGGTGGTTCTGTAACAGGCTCAGGCTTCTTTTCAAGTCCCGTATGTTGTCTTTTCCCTTCCCTACGGTTCCAACCTAGCTGCTGAGCCTTTCCTGGCCGTATTGAGAAAATCGAAGCAATCAGACACAAATGTCCTCGTGTGAAATCCGCTGCATCTACGGGCCTGCTTGAATATATACTTAGACCTTCTATGCGCTCTCTTGTTAGAGCAGAGTGTTCCTGCTCCCTTGACCTCCCCACTTGACCTCTGGATCTCACTTCCTGCCTTTCAGAGGCTTTACTTCCTTCTCTCTGCCGTATAATTTTCTCCCACTTAGCCGGATCATTCCCATCGCAGGCATGCCCCGCTTTTCAAAAGTTTGCGTTAGGCCCCTTTGCTTTTAAGAAAGACCTCCACTGGTACCTGTTTTCGCTCACCAAAAGAAAACTGAAGAGGATTTTCACTTTTATGAAAAACAGGCGAAAAGCGCAAACAGCATCCAGTGTCGGTTTTGCAGAAGCCAGGCCCTGATAGAGGCAGCGCCCTGGGGCAGCGAGAGGGGCACCCAGCCCCTTTCCCCTCCTCCCCAGGACACACTCAGCATCCCAGCAATCAGCCGCTGCAGCTCTGAACTGAGTCTGTGAGCATCTGGGCTATATCTCCACCGGTTTTGTGTGTCCGTTTGTGTGGACACCAAGATGTGTCCCAAAGTATCAGAAAAGACTAAAAGAGGTGATTTTTTGGGTGTGGGAGCGCTCAAAATTTTTCCCATATGAATTAATGTAATTGCTTCTTTGCGCCATTTCGGTTACTGAAAGGCTCTGTAGGAACGCTCAGCTTTTGGATGGTAGGTAAAACCTGGATCTTAAAAATATTCTCTGGTCTCTGCCATCTTACAAACATGCTCTGTTGTCTGCACACCCCCTGTCTGCCCCTGTCCATCTCTCCTCTCCGCATCAGGACAGGATGTCTCCAGGCCCCTCCGGTTCTCTTCTTCAGCTCTGCCCAACAGGGCTTCTCACATCACCGCCCCGTCCAGTAAAAACGACGAAGGCCATCTTGCCAGCTTCAGCTGCTTCTCAGTTTCTGGGCCTTTCAGCGTAGCTGACCTGCCCCTGTGGACACTGTTTCCTCTTGGCTCCTGCGACATGCCCCGGGGCCTTCCCTCCTACTTCATGAGGCACTTCTCCATCATTTTGCCATCTCTTCTTCCTGTGCTTGACTTCTCATGCTGGATGGGCCCAGACTCGAGCTTTAGCACCTGTCCCTTCTGGGTCCGAGTTCTCTGTCCAGGTGATCCCCCCCACCCCTGCCCGGTGGCCCTAAGAGTTAGAGGGTCACTGCAGTGGTGGAAATGGAGAGAAAGGAACGGTGTCTGCACGTGATGCCTGCATCTGTGACTCCAGCCTGAGTTCCTGCAACACCCCAGGCTCATCTCAGGCTTCACGTGTCCAAAATAATAACTCTGTCTGCCACCCATCCTGCTCTCTCCCCCAGCGCATCCCCATCTCAGGAAATGGCACCACCCAGTTATTCATGGCTAGAGACCCAGAATCATCCTTGACCACCCTCTCACCCACACCCATCTACTTACAAGTCCTACAGACTCTTTTTCCTCCAAAATAGGGGTTGATGAACTTTTGCTAGCAAGAACCAGGGTCAGTGGGCTTTGCATGCTCTATGGTCTCTGTCACTAATCAACAAGGCCATCATAGCAGGGAATCAGGACTAGACAGGATGTAAATGAATGGGCATGGCTGTGTTCCAATAACACTTTATTTACAAAAGTAGGCAGTGGGGCCATCTTTGGTCCGTGGACCATAGCTTGCTGATTCCTGATCTACAATAGATCCCTGTCCTTCCTGTCCATCCACTGTCCATCCTAGTGCATCCCCTGCTTCAAACCTCCAATGGCTTTCTGCCCCTTGGGGGCAGAGGCAAATTCCCATCAAAGACCACCAAGTCCCTGGGGCGCCTGGGTGGCTCAGTTGGTTAAGCGACTGCCTTTGGCTCAGGTCATGATCCTGGAGTCCCTGGATCGAGTCCCGCATCGGGCTCCCTGCTCGGCAGGGAGTCTGCTTCTCCCTCTGACCTTCCCCCCTCTCATGTGCTTGCTCTCTCTCATTCTCTCTCAAATAAATAAATAAAATCTTTAAAAAAAAAAAAAAAAAGACCACCAAGTCCCTGCATGGCCTCACCTGTCCCTAGCCCTCTACTCCTACCTCACCCACCTTCCTTCTTTTTCAGAAACAAGGCGTGGCTCACTTCTCCCTAAGGTCTTCACTCTGGCTGTTTCTTTTCTTTTTACTTTAACTTTTTTTAGAGAAAGAGTGTGGGCAAGGTGGGGGAGGGGCAGAGGGAGAGGGAGAGAGAGAATCTCAAGCAGGTTTCACACTGAGTGTGGAGCTGGACGTGGGGCTCCATCTCAGCACCCTGAGATCATGACCTGAGCTGAAATCAAGAGTTGGATGTTCAGCTGACTGAGCCCCCCCAGGTGCCTCCTCTGGCTGCTTCTTTTACCAGATCTCTACATGGGGGTCGCCACCTCTGAGAAGCCGGCCTGGGCCACCGCCTCTAAAGTAGGAAGAGCTAACTTTCACTGGGGCTCACTGTATGTCAGCCACTGTTACAGACTCTGAATATGAACAAACTACTTTATTTCGTGCTCACAGTTTGCTGAATGCACAAATCCCTCCGAACTAGATCCTGTTCTTATTCTTACTTTATCAAGGAGGAAATTGGGGCCGAGGGAGATTATATAATTTTCCCCAAGTCACTCGGGAAGTAGCAGAGCTGAGATATAAACCAGACTGTCTGGCTCTGGGGCCAACGTGCTTAACCACCTGTCTACTGTCCATGTATTTTCAACAGAGCATCTGTCACTATATTGAGACTTCGTGTTCCCTTATTTGTTGTATTTGTTTGAGTGTCTCCCTTACAACAAGAAGGGGAGACTTGGTCTGTCTTTCATCTCCCTGAATTCCCAGCTTCCAGAACAGTGTCTGGCAACACAGTAGATGCTCACTATGTTCTTACTGCATGGAGAATAATTTACCTTCGTAATAGCTTAATTTATTGGTATGCTAACAAATCAGTAAATATTCAAAGTACACCTTACCTTAGAATTCCTATGAAAGAAGGAAAATAATCAGCTTTACTTGGATTTCAGAAGTGTGGAATGAATTCACCTTCTGATCAGTCCTCCCCTCTCCCCCAAATTAGGTGAACTCTTTGCATTTTTGAAGGTTGCTTGTGGAATTAGAAAAAAACGAAACAAAACCTCCTCTCCATCTTCACCATCTTGTTCCCTTATGTTGGTGCTTCGGGGCTGTGTGTGAGTGTGGTCACACAGGTCAATACCCTAGGACAGTGATACCGGGGGTCAGCAGAAGTTCAAGGAGAGGTGGTCACTGCCGACCTGGTTGAATGTCTTCAGCTTGAAGAAGCAGATCAGTAAGAGAAGCTGTTCTATTACAATCCTGCTGCCCTTGCCTCACCTAGAAAAGAGCAGTAGCCTCCCAGGCATGCACAGCCACCACCTGAGAATATTCAGCTGGGAGGATACAGTTTGGTGGGATGTTTCCCTCTTGGATAGGGCGCATCTGAAGGAATAGCTTGGGAAGAAGCATTTTCTAGTCTGCCTTTCCTTGGGATGAGCCACTCGTAGGACCGTGCCCTGTCTTGGGATTCACTCGACCTAAAATTGTAAGTATCAGCAGACGTGGGCTTAGGACATGTCCATTTCAGAGACTTGGGCCCGCGGAAACAGAGCTCTGGGGAAGCTGCAGAGCGGTAGAAGGAGTTGCTGTGTTTGCAGGAAGCTGTGCCAGGCTCTACCTCTCCTAGGTTGGGGATGCGTGTTTGTGTGGTGTTTTGTTTACGTCCTACCAGGTAAAGAGACACATCAACCCTGCTTGGCCCAAGACTGATGGTAAAAAACTCTGGATCCTTAGACACAAGAAAATGTGAAGTTCGGGTATTTGCAAATATGGTTTGGGAGCACATGCAAACAACTGGTTAAAATCTGTTGAATAGCCAGGTTGGTTTTTTCACTTGCTTTTGGTGTAGGTAGGGGTAGGGGAAGAGTATCCTACTTGACCTTGACATTTGAGAAGTTGTGTGCAGATGAATTGATACCTTCCAAAGGAAGACCATAAAATTGTATTCTGAAGTGTGAGTGTCCCAAGCAGAGTTAAATCTTTGGGAGCTGAGCACCCGGAATGCTCTGTGGGTGGAACTCAAACCCTGGACCCCTTTTGCATCACCTAAGCCATCTGATGGTTATTTTCTGAAAATCCAGTTTATCGTCTTAGGAATTTGAGAGTGCTGCTGACCCTGGAAGGCCCCCAGGGCCCTTCAGCTGCTCCCATACCTAGGGTGCCAGTGTTTCTGAGCTCCCTCCAGCTTTGCTAGTGGAGTGTGGGCAGCCTTGAGAGTGCTGGGGTCCCGACACGGGGGCTGGCCCGTGCATGAGAGTGCTGGTGACTCCCCACGTGCCTCCTCCCTGCCGCCCTGTCCCTGCTCTGTGCCCCGAGGCGGGCCTCTGTGGACTGCCTCCTTAGGCTCTCTTACCCTCTGGCTCGGGCTGAGCTCAGCCGTGGGAGGAGATCAGAGGGGTCCGCGGTGACTCTGGCCCTGGCTGAGTTACTTCACAGCTACATCTCCCGTAGAGTCCCACCTTCTCCATGGCTGTGGCTCTCACTGGGCCCCAGTGACATCATCCCCTCCCTTGTCCCTTCAGCTTGAGGGCTGGTAGAGGTTTCTGCCTGTATGGAGTGCCCAGGAGCCTCATCTGTCTCTTGCTGATGCCCTTACGCCCACCCACACCTCTGTACACAGTTCCTTCATTACATTCATTTTAGTTAACCCCCTTTGAGTGTGCCATCTGTTTCCAGCTGGACCCAAGAGCGATACAGATGGTTACAGACCCGGGATTAGCAGCATGATCCTCTCCTTCTGGCTGGGAAGGAGAGGCCCTGGGCTGACCATGGTCTCACACTGGAGGAAAAACAAAGAACGAACTCAGCAGTTTCTAACATGTCACCAACTGCTAAGTTTCTAGAATGTTTCGGCAAGAGGAGGCTCTGTTTTGGGAGGTGGGACATTGTATCTCCGGTCCATTCTGGAGGAGACCAAAGTTTAGTTAGGCTTGGCAGGGGAGGAAAGCCCCTTCTCCAGAAAGGAACACCCCATGTAGATAGAAAGTGTGTACACCTTATCGGCAGACACATAATGCATTTACTTTTCTGCCCTAGACCGGCTTTCATCTTGCATCACGTGGTTGGTGCTAATGTTAGCACCAGCTAAGCTCTCCACTAATGGCAGGATTAGAAGCGATAGTTTAATATTAGCCAATTTGGAGAACGGTCAGTTGTTTAACAACCGAAGTTTCTGGTCTTTTTTTTTTTTTTTTTTTTTTTTTTGCTGTGATTGAAGGCGAGGGAAACCTAATATTTACTGGGTACCTCTGTGTGCCTGATAATGTGATACATTTTTAAAAATATTTTCTTTCATCCAGTCTCTTACACAACTCTGTGAGGTTCATGGTGTTATCCCTGAGCGTGGGCTTGGGAAGGTCAGGAACATCTTGTGGGTAGCAGGGCGATGTGGTAGAGCGGTTCCGAGTGCAGGTTTGGGCAAGGGATGCAAGTCCACCACGCCTCAGTTTCCTCGTCTGTTGAGCAGGTATTAGCTCCTGGGGGAACTGAATGAGATGACGCCTAAAAAGTGCCCAGCACAGAGATTGGTCCACTGTGAGCACTCCAAATATTACTCATTTCTTTTCTGGTGTCAGCAGATTTGTAGCTAAGACCCTATTTTCAGCAGCTAGAAATTTTCATTATGTTTTGATTTTGAGTGAATGAAAAGATGAGAAGGTGATAAAAAGCTCTTTTCTTTGACCTAATTTTAAAACACTTGGTATTTCCCTATCATCACTTTTGCCATTAGCAGGACCGGGCACGTCCTCATGGCACATTGAGAACACCCCCCACCCCCACCCCTTCACCATGCTTTACCGTCACCTAGCCATGCTCTTCCAACCGGGCTCCAGAATGTGGAAGCCATCACATGGGCTCATGAAGGATCAGTCTGTGGACCAAATGGGACTTAGCAGTGGTTGTCTATTTCAAAGTGTTGTTTTTCTTTTGCTACCAAATGATTGCTAAGACATCTAGAAAATGCCTTGTAGGCTTTTCCTGGGGCTTAAGAGTTTAAAAAAAAAAATCCTAAAGTTTCCAGGTTCAGTGTTTTGGGAAACCTGGAAAGTGTGGGTTATCTTGTGACCTAGGACCATGGCCCATTTTCCTGTATGTGTAGAGTCTTTTTCAGAGGTAGATGGGAGCAGAGGTGAGCTCACACAGGTGGCCTAATGAACAAACTTCAGTCTGAGTCCCTTTGGTGGGGAGTATGATTTCATGGGAAGGTAGTTTATAGAGCAGTCCACTTGCAAATAAAAAAAAATAATAAAGTCACTAAAAAGCAATGTTTGCTTTTTGCTTTCTAGCATACACAGTCAACAGCAAAGATAGAGGCCAATTTATCTGACATACAGAGAAACAGACACATTCACAAAGATAGCTAGAACTTCGTTGAAGGCAAAGGCAGTTTTAGCAATTTCATCTCAATACTAGACATGCAGGAATGACATGTTAAGAAGAATAACCACATTCACAAAACCACCGGAATAATAAAAATAGCTTGCGTGCATACCTAGTCTTGACATGTTAAAACCATCCATCACATCACAGCGTCGACACTGGTTTTGGAGTCGGGGCTGCTGAAGGCTCTTTTTGGATGTTCCCTGGTTTCCTTGTGTCCACAGCACGGAAGGAGAAAGAGAACTCCGTAAAGCCTTCACAGACGTGGTAGGAGGGGGTCCGAAGGCTTGGATTTCATGACCTCCATCGCCCCTAGGAAGGGGGACGGCAACAATGTCCACACCCAGCACTGCCCAGAAGAACAGAGAGGGGTGAAATGCAGTGTGAGTGCCCTCGTAGGACGAGTCTTCAGTCTCCTGTGAGAATGATTGATAGACTGTTTGTAAAAACCCATTGTCATTTCCTAGGGAGTGACGGACAGATTAGGGAACACGGAGTAAGTCTACTTTTGGAAAGATGCCATACACGTTAAACTGTCGTTGAACACGTTGTCAGAGTCAGCTCCATACTCTGTTCTTTATTATTGATGTGGTTTCTCAGGCTGTTGGAAAGTGGAATGGAAATTTTTTTTTTTTTTCCTGGAGAAAAGGCTTCTGAATCATTCTGGAGAGTCGAATCGTCTGCTTTTGCTTGCCATCGGATAGGGTGAGCTTGGAGGCTGCTCACGGCATTTGGTTGTGTGGCTGGGCTGGCTGATTTCCTCCTCCAAACAGATGGAAAAGCAGCCTCCATGAGCTGGTTGTTCTAACCAGGGACTGTTTTCTCCTGTTCAGCTGCGTAGTGGACGGCTTCTCTCTGAGGCCAGGCCAGGACCAGAAGCCGGGATTGATGGGGACAGGAATGAGGCCTGGCTCTGCATCATCCACCCGTAGGATTAAATGCTTCTGCAGACTATTTCCTTCAAAATCGCTTCTCACTTTCTCATTTTGTGAAAACTAAAGCGTGCCTTTCTATTGTTTAAAGGGGGGCATTGTGGACTTGCCAAGAGAAGGCATTTTTAAAATTTCAATATATGTCTGTCTTTCAATAAACATTAGAGAACACTCTTTTGAAAGAACAGATGGAGGGAACGGCTAAAGGATGTGAACTCTGATGAGCTAAATTTTTATAGCGTGAGACTGCCTGCTCAAAGGTGCCTGTCTCCTATGTTGACACTACCCAAGGACCTCTGGACCTCAGCTGACCTGGCGTTCTGGATGGCGAAGCCCACCTCTGACGTTAGGCTTCATGCTGATGCAGTCTATCACTTCAGTGTCTTGCTTTGGTGCTTCTCCAGCAATGAGGGTTGACTTCATTGATCCTGGAGGCAGTGAAGGAAGCCCGTGAAATCCCAAATCCTCTAAAAACCCATTTCCATGCTGACCCAACAGCCTAGAACCATGTTGCTGATGGCAAACCAGATTTTGCATGCTCCGTTGGACTAGAAATGTTCTGTTTAAGGTTGAGGAGGGATGGGTTTCCTCGGCTGCAAAGACTGCCCCCAGCAGAGGCCACATGCAGCAGGGCTGAGGATACGATGCCATCACCTAGCTGGCAGGCCCTTTGGAACCAGGAGAAT
>NC_135713.1:201752986-201865971 GCF_964656455.1 Halichoerus grypus | reverse complement strand
CATCCCTCATCATCAGGAAATGCAATCAAAACCACAATGAGAATATCACCTCACACCTGTCAGAATAGCTATTATCCAAAAGACAAGGAAGAAATGTTGGCGAGAATGTGGAGAAAAGAGAACCCTTCTGCACTGTTGGTAGGAATGTCAATCGGGGCAGTCCCTTGGAAAACAGTATGGTGGTTCCTCAAAAAATTAAAAATAGAACTACCCTATGATCCAGCCGTCTCACTTCTGGGCATTTATCCATCCAAAGGAAATGAAAACAGGATCTCAAAGAGGTATCTGCACCCCCATGTTCATGGCAGCATTATTTATGAGAGCCAGGACATGGAAACAACCTCAGTGACCATCAATGGATGAATGGATAAAGAAAATGTGATATAAATATGTATATATCATACACACACACATACACACAATAGAATATTATTCAGCTATATAAAAAAGAATGAAATCTTGCCATTTGTGACAACATGGTTGGATCTTGAGGGCATTATGTTAAGTGAAATAAATCAGAGAAAGATAAATATGATATGATTTCACTTATATGTGGAATCCAAAACAAAAAACCTACAAAACCAAGCTCATAGATACAGATGACAGATTGGTGGTTACTAGAGGTGGGAAATGGTGGGTGTGCAGGGGACGGTGGTAGACGAAATGGATGAAGGGGCTCAAAAAATACAGATTTCCAATTATAATGTCAGTCAAGGTGATGTGTAAGGTATAGCATGGCCACTATAGTTAATAATGCTGTATTGCCTATTTGAAAGTTGCTGAGAGTAAATCTTAAAAGTTCTCATGACAAGAAAAAGAAAATTCTAGAACTACCTATGGTGATGGATGTTCAGTGGACTTGCTGTGGTGATCATCTCATAGTGTGTGCAAATATCAAACTTATGTGGTACACCTGAAACGAATATAATGTTGTCTCTTAGTTAGACCTCAATGGAAAAAAAGCCAGCAGCACGGGAAGGCAGGGGGTGGGGGGGAAGAAATGACTGTTAGAATCTGTCCTCAGTGAGAATCCATTTGAAAATAATTTTGAGTGATTTTTCTCCAAAGAAATTGTGTTTTTTCTTATGCACAACTATTGCTGTTAGCAGAACACGTGCTTCCAGGAGGTTGACTAGTGGGGATGATTTGTAGTTTTGCCAACTCTACCTTTTTTTTTTTTCCTTTAATTGAGGTGGACTGTTATTTGCAGGGACAGAGAGCAGGGTGGGGCCAGGAATGCAGTCAGTGGTCAGGCACGGAGTCTTCTGCGTGAAAAATTGGCTTATACACAACGTCCCCCTCCCCATAAAAAAAAAGAAGAAGAAAAAGAAAAAGAAAGTGTATATCCCTAGACTTCAAATGCATTAGTCAAATTATAGTTCTGTCCCTCCACTGAAAGCCCTGGAGGATCTCTGCGTCGGAAGTCTTGCCTACAAGATACAGAAGGGGTTTTGCATGTGAGCACGTGTGCGTCACGGCGTGTACCACGCACACCAGTGAATGTGCCCCTCACGTGTGTGGGCCACGCGTGTCCTCCATGGGGTGCCGCCTGTGCGCACTGCATCGTGGGGGTGCGTGTGCTTGGGAGCACAAAGCGTAGCGAGCCTTAGGGGAACGTCCCTTTGTCCTGAGAAGTAAGATGCTGGTGAACGTCGAGAAAACAACCAAGCCTTGGTTATGTTATGAGAGAACTACTCAGGTTTCTTGTTAAAAATAATACCCATGAGGAAAAATATCCGCCCTCTCAGTAACGGCCACTCTCCCTCGCCTGGGGGCAGGAACCTCCACAGGGACTGGTACCCCAGCCATCGGCGAGGAAGTGGGGGGAGCACGGCCCAGGAGTGGGATTGCAGCTCCTCCGAGGTGCCTGGTGAATCGACAGGTGGTCCGGTAGAGCTGGCCTGGTGAGTTTACAGGTAGTCGGGTAGAGCTGACCATGGGGCTTCCTCTTGTGAGCCTGGCAGTTTCCCTGTGGGCCCCTGTTCTGGTCACTTTACAATCTGATCTTTGTAAGGACCTGGGACAACTGTGTCTCCCCCTGAGCCCAGGATTAAAGCTGTCTGATTGGGTAGGACCAGTGACTGCCCTGCAAGGGATCTGCTCTGTGGCTTAAGTGATCGGAGGCCCCAGTCACTGAATAATGGGAGTGGGCGAGGCTGTGGGATGCCATTTCAGATTTCTTTTGGAGTCACGCTCCTCCACAGGCTTTTCTACAAGGACAGGGCCATTGTATGTGTGACCAGCCCTTGCAGGCCCAGGGGCAGAAAGGAGCCACCTTCCCTCACCAGACACCAGTATCCTGGCAAAGAGGTCTTCTTCTCTCCCTCGTCTGTCCCCTCAATAATGCCAGGGAAGAAGAGGGGTGAAAACCGAAAACATCTCCCCTTCCCCTCCACCCACTTGAGGTTGGGTCTGTGTGATCCATCTCCTGCTGAAAATCTCTGTCCACTGGGAGGCAGACATCCACAGAACCCAGTGAGCAAGCCACAGCATTTCATTTACTATGATACTCACTTTTAATCTCAGGGGAATCAATAGTTTTATATTCAGCTTGGTTAGGTCTTGGCTAATATTTAACTCTGTTTTGAAGCCCAGCCCAGATACATACAACCTGACACATCTAAGGGGGAAAACTAGGTAATCGGCCCACAGGCTGACACATCTGGTCACTGCGGAGTTAAAGGAAGTGTGGTGGCCAGTGGGGGTGGGAGGCATGGACACTTGCCCCGGAGTTGCTATTCCCAACCCTAATGGTCTGCTGACTTGGGTCATGGACCCACGAAAGCTTTTCAGCTGGTAAGTGGAAAATAATCCCTGGTGCCGACTTTCCAGATGAGCTGCTAGAAAAAAAATGTGAGACTCTGCCTATGGGAATGTTCTAAGAAATCCACTGTTAGAAAGGGAACAACCCATTTAGGTGAAGGTTCACTCTGCTAGAACATTTGATAGGAAATTTGCTGGTTTTGAATCTGGCAAAAGTGGGGATCAGACAAGTGACCAAATATAAATTATGACTTATAAAGCTCAAATGCTTGGCTTGCCACCTATGGTGATTTTTTATGATGCCACATGGTCCAGAAACACTAATGGGACCTTCCCAACCATATATGGAGCCTTTTGGGGATTCTCTTGCCATCTTCCTTCAACTAGGCCAAAGTTCACTTCTGCCTTCCCTCCTAACTTAGCTGTCTTGATTGGACAGTCACTCTTGAAGCTGATTAGGAACACGTATCCCGACAGACATTCCTTCTGACCGCTCTCAATGACCAGACTGTACACTCTTCCGGCACGGGGCTCCTCACTAGCCATCAACACTTGTATTTGGCCACAGAGAGGAGGTTAAATCAGTGCAAGCAAACAGACTCCGGTTCCCGGGCAGCTCTGGAAGTCCCGCACCACCAGCCGGCATTTTCTTCTCTGCCTACCATTTGTGATAGATAAATAAATCCATGCAGAAATAAAAAGAGGTATAGTTTTAAAATGAGACTATAGGAAAAGCTGTGAGCCCACAGTGCATGCAGTAAAATCCCACACTCTTACTTCATGAGAGGTTGGCTGCAAGTTCCCCTAGGACTTCCTAGCAGCCACACTAATGAAGAATAATGTTTCCTCCTCCTCTTCCTCCTCTTCTTTCTTCTTCCAGAAACAGAGGAAGGAGATGCAGTGTCCCTCTCCTTGTCTGTCCCAAGCTATGGCATAAACTCCACCAAAGATCCAACTCCACGTTCCATATTCAGCTCTCTGTGTTACTGAAACACAAACTAACACCATTCAACACAGGCCACAGTGTCACATTCTCTCTCCTGATACCTCTCTCGCCAGACCCACTTAGGTGCAACCAGTTCTTAACCACCCATGCTAATGGGTGGGTTAAAGAGTAGCTTGCATAATCCAAATGACCAGCTGCCCTCAAATCAATGGAGTGGCCTTACTTTTTGTTCTCACCCAGCATCCAGCAGATTTATGTTCATAATTAAATGTTGAGTGGAAGTTCAGCTTACATTTCGGAATTAAAATTGTGTTACCATTGGAATCAAAACGTTTATTCCCTCTTATGGAAGAATGAAAACCACCAGAGAGCCAGTTATCCTTGAACGAGATATTTCAAAAAAGTGGAGAACTCCTTTTCAGAGAGTAGCAACCTGCCGGCTGATTTGGACAGAATTATAGCTTCAGTCTTCAAGGCCCCTTAGAACAATCATCGTGCTGATGAGCACCGACCGCCCACCTGGATAGGCATGTTGCATGAAGACTAGATGGCTGCTGTGGGCCGTGGCCTCCTTGGAGGAGGCAGCGTCTGATGGCAGGGGCCTGAGTGCTACACAGTCAGTCTGTCTTCCCTGAAATTATTTCCATCCGTTCTTGGTCCCTTAGAATCACTTTCCTAAGTAAAAAATCAGCCTTTATTCAAAGACCCGGGAACATTTCATATTATTAGTAATGGTAACGTTGGGTTTAAAGCATTTCCTTCCAAATCTTTGCTTGGGTTTTTTAATGGGTGGGGGAGGGGGAGGAGGCGTGGTCACCTTCTATCAGTTGTGGCTGCTAGGAAGTCCTGAGCGAACTTGTAGCTGACTTTTAGTAATAGTGGGAGATTTTACTGCGGGCACTTTTGGGTCACAGCTTTCCTTAGAGTCTCACTTTGTAATTGTACGTCTTTTAATTTTTGCATGGATTTACTTATCTATCATAATATTACCGAACACATTTTTCTAGGCCACAGTAAGTACTTTTGGGAACGAGGTGGCGTGAATAATATAGACAGAATGAAGGCAGCCCATTAACAGCGGGCGCCACAGGTGGAGTTCTTAGTCATTCTGTCAAACAGCCCTTCCTCAGGGAGCTGGAAGAGGAAAACTCATTTTTACGGTCAAATCTATACGTGAGACACTAAGAGTGAGGCTTCCATAGGAACCCAGAGATGATGGCATCCTCACAAACACCCAAGTGTATGTTTCTTCAGACCCTGGTGATTGGTGAAATGGGCATCATCTCTTATCTTATTGTTTGTAGGTGAGCTCATCTACCATTTCAGGAACAGAAAAGTGTCACTGACGGTGTGAAGTGCCTGTCTATTATAACCGTGCTTGAGGAATAGCTCAGAGAGTCAGTGGCATTAAAGGTGGATGTTTAATGTGTCTACTGGGCAAGGAAGGTGGTACAGGCGTACCTGTGAGGGACGGGACTCCCTCCAACACTCCTCCCTGTGCACCTGCTATGTGCTACTTATTGCTGGGCTGGTGCACGTGCTCATGTGTTAGGAACAGGGTCCTCAGGTCTTTAGTACACTGTGATTTTTTTAGTGCCTAGCTTTGTATCAACTCCTTAAAAAAAACCAAAAACCATGGAGGAGTCATTGAACTATATTTCCAGTTTCTTTCATTAGGAAGCCATGTCTGGCATTTTTTTAAAAAAGAATCTCATGGTTTCTCATAAAGGCATATTTTTGCTTTATTCTTACTCATTTATTTTCATGGTGGGGAAAAAAATAAAATGCTTTCCCCATGACAATTGCGGTCCTTTTTTTTTTTTTTTCTTTTGCCTTTTGTGTTGGTGATTTCGTCCACTCTCCCCTTCCATGGCTCCCTAAGAAAGACTAAAGCAAATTAAGGAGGAAAAAAATGCAATCTTATAACAAAGCAGGCTTTGTTTTGATAAATACAGTAATCAATGGCCCCAACCATTTATGTCATTTTGAGGAAATGAATAATTCTTTGATTATATCCAAGAAAAGAAAACATATGAATTTATGTTCTGGGTCCTCAACTATCTTCTCCCTCTCCCTTCTTCCTTTGATCTACCTTGCCTGAAATTAGTAAGGCCAATACCCAGGGACAGAGGTGGGTTTGAGAGACTGGAAGCTTTAAGGAGACCTCTTTAAGAAAAAGAATACAAAAATATCTTACTTTTATAATTTTTTTTCAAAAGCATGTGATCATGTGAAAATACTGCCCAAGCATGAGAGATCCCTGAAGCTTAAACTTTATTGGCTTTATGGCAAGTCCATTTCTGCGGGTACCATACTGTAATAAACATCCACCTATACTAGGCACACTGCAGTTTGCTACTCGTGTACTTTTGAACACCGGAAACATAGGTAATGACTATACAGGGGCTAGAGAGGAATAGAATAAATATAAATGTAAGACCACAAGTTACATATTAGGTTTTAAACACACAGATATACTTTTTCTATTTTTGTTGAGCTTCACCATTTCTACAGATCATACCCAAGCATGATCTCTTTTTCTCCTGACTTGGAATTGTCTGCCTGCATTTAAATGTTCACTTTAAGGGGAGGGGGGATGGTGTAATCAATTTAATACGTTATCATTCACTCAGACAAGCCGACTCAAGCTCTGTTCTCTGATTGGACTCATGCTGAGCAATTCCCTATTCTAGAAGGCAGGTATGATGGGTGGGAGGAAGGAAGGGGGTGGGGGCAGGGAGCACATGCTGCTTGGCAGAGCTTGGCGTGTTATTTATTTATTTGTCAGGCAGTTCAGATACTGGTCTGGAGGTCTCCATTGAGGAGGGTCCTCTGGGTCTCCGTGGTCTCATTCAGCCGGGATTTGTCCTGCTTACTGTCACTCCGTTCCCCGTCATCTGTGCCGCTCACCTTGACCAAGCAGAGGACATTCTGGAAGCTCTTCTTGAAGTTGTCAGACAAGAAGGCATACAGGATAGGGTTGGCGCAGCTGTTAGCGTAGGTGAGGACCACCACAAAGTCAAACATGCCTTTAAGGGCTGGGGTGGGACTGATGGCCACAGAGACGGAGGAGACATTGAAGATGTAGAAGGGAAGCCAGCAGAAAATGAACACAGCAACCACTATGGACACCATCCGTGTGACCTTCTTCTCAGACTTTTTCCTCTTGGAGGAACCCACACGGATTCCAGAGGACTTCACCTTGATGATAATGAACAGGTAGCAAAGACAAATGATGGTGAGGGGCACCAGGAACCCCAAAATGAAGGTGTAGATAATGAACCCTGTGTACCATGCCCCAGATTCACCTGGCCAGTTGATGGTACAGCTGCTTCTCCCCCACTGGTTGCTCCGAAGCCCAGCATATATCATGATAGGCAAGATGACCAGCAGGGAGACTCCCCATACGGCCACATTGACCATCTTGGCCGTTCGGGGTCTCCTCCACTTGGCAGACTTGATGGGGTGGACCACAGCCAGGTATCGATCGATGCTCATGACCGTCAAGCAGAAAATGCTGGTGAACTGATTGATGCCATCCACAGTCATGACCACCCGGCAAATGGCCTTGCCAAAGGGCCAGTGGACCAGAGCCACCTGCATGGCCAGGAAGGGCAGACCCAGCATGAAGAGCTCATCTGCAATGGCCAGGTTGAGGATGTAAATGTTGGTGATGGTCTTCATCTTGGCATAGCGGAGGATGACATAAATGACAAGTGTGTTGCCACACAATCCAATGATGCAGACCACAAAATAGATGAACGTGAGGACTGCATTGCTGGTCAGATCATAGTATGGCTCTGTCTGGTTTGAGCTGTTGGCCGCCACCACAGAGCCATCAAGGTCAAATGGAGGGGAAAGCCAAGTGCGGCTCTCATTGAGGAGCTCATACTCCATATCCATGGCTGCCTTACCCTCTTAGGTTAGTTCCAGCCAGCCAGAGATCTTATTCTCACCTTGATGTGTCCTGGAGGCAAAGGATCCACTGTGACATCTGCAAGGAGAAAAGGAAGATGGGCCTATCAGTCAGAGGCTACTTAAGCGCTCACCAGCCTTCCGTGTTTCTGGTTTACCCTCTCAGACAGACTCTTCAGTTGAAAAGTGTGTTATCTTGCAACCTCAGTGTTAGAGCCTCCAGCCCATTCTCATCAGTGTGCAGACTGTTTGAGTTGTTTTTCCAATGGGGGGGAAGGGTTTGGGTTAAGTCATCATAGTTTATCTTGTCATCTTTGGTGATGCACATGTGGGAGATGGCTGTGGCTGGGAAAAAAAAAACAAACAACCTAAAAAACAAAAACAAAACCCGTACTTTGATTCCTAAGAAGTTGACTGGTCCAGCCCCTGACTCAGAGGGATCTGACACCAGCATTCCTGGCCTGCTCCCCATGAGGACATCTCCGCTGACCTGCTGACTGCTTCCAAGTCTTTCCATTCTGAAAGCCCCAGAGTGGAAAAATCCCAGACTTTAGAGGTAAAACAAGCCAGGGTTCCACCAGGAAGCCCATGTGACCTCGTGCCAGGCACTTAACCACTCTGACTCTCATTGGTTAAAATGGCGGCATCTGGAAGGTTAAGCGATGACATATATATGTGGAAGCGCCTAGCGTTGTGCAGGGCTCATAATCAGGACTAAGCAAATCTCATATTTCCCCCTTTTCTCCTCTACCATCTCATTTATCTGTAATCTACTGAAAGCTGCCCACAGAATGAACAAATTTATGGTCTTAAATATTAAAAATAAAAATCTGGCTTGCTTTTATATTTAAAATGCATGATTTAGTTCATTTTGTTTCTTCTGTTTTTGTTTCTCCAGTACCCAGTGCTTGACCTCCACATGCCTCAGAGAGTCTCTCAGGGGGATGCTGCTCCAGGATGCTCATCTTCTAACACTCCAGAGGATTTGCCTGGGATCCCCCTGATGAAGGAGGAAAACAGGAACCAGGCGTGAGGGAGGCAGGCTCATTCACAGAAGTGAATTCCAAACACGACCGTAGCTCATTCACGCTCATTATCCCCTTGATCTTCCCAACCGTCCTATGATGTGGGATAACCATCTCCATTTTACAGATGAGAAACCGAGGCTTAGGGAGTTTAAGTAATTTGCTTCCATCCCCTGTATATAATTGGTGGAGCTGAGATTTAAACACAGGACACCCGACCCTTCTGCATTTTTCACAGCATCCTATCTGCTGCTCAGTGGGCTGGAAAAACGAGTGACTGAGAATTGGGCTTTGGTTTAAAACAGCTGACTCCTGTTTTACCATCATGCTGGGAAAGTAATTGTAACACTACTGGCTTGGCTTAAGATCTAAAACAATAGCTCATCACATAAGTAAATGATTTATCTGCGGTCATGCAAAAACCAGTGCTGGGGGGCTTCTTTGTTCTGCACACCAGGGATACAGGCATGAAGGAGACGTGGCTGGTGCCCTCTAGGAGGTGACAATTTAGGAGGGGAGACAGGCAGAGGAAGCCAGCTCATCTAGGGTGTGAATTGCGTGGAGAAATGAACACAGGGCTTAAGGATGCCCTCCTTTCCTGGAGGATTCCAAGGAGGCTTCATAAGAGGAGTGTTTGGGCTGGGTCTTGAATATATGAAGAGTGAAGCAGGGAGGGCAGGAAAGAGGTCGTTCCAGGAAGAGAGAAGACGGTAAAGGGGTGGTGTACTTAGCACACAGTGGGAATAATTCACTTGGCGGACACATTTCTCCTGAGCAGGGCACTTTCCCCGGTGCCTGAGTGAAGGTTAAAGATTGCTCCTTTATGCTTGGAGAGACTGCTAATTAGCTAGGGGGGACTTCGCCAGCAACAAGTACTCGAGGACCCTTGCCCACCTTTGCCTCTGATTCATTCTGCACTGCCAGGCGCACTGTTGACCCTCTCTGTGCTAATTTCCCTACCAGACAACCGTCTGTACAGTGGGGTCTGGGCTTTGTGGCTGACCTTTCTGCTAAATACTTTGGGGACCCAGGATTTAATGTCTGCGTTGGGTAAAAAGCATAAACTGACAGCTATCAAAAAGAAAAGGTGTGAAGAAACCATTTTTGGTATCCCTGGATTAATTTGGGTTGTTCCCACTATTTTTCTAGCTGTCTTATCAGTACTTTAATTCTACAGACCCAGAATCCCACTGAAGCCGCCTGCACTGGAGTGCACATTAATCACTAGCATTTCCAGGGTCCCGTCTATGTAACATGCAAGGTCACACTCCAATATCTGCGTGAGTCTGAAGTACCCTGGGTGGCAGAAGCTCTGTCTAGAGCTTTGGGATAGGGATGATGATGGTGCAGGTGGGTGAGGGAGAGTCAAATGCTGACCTCCAGCCCTAACTCTGCCTTTTTGGCTGGACTCTCAGTCGGTGGCATGGAATTGCATGGGGTCAATGTTTTTCTAAACAGGCTGAGAAGCAGCAATAGACAGCGTGCAGAGCTCAGTGAAGGTGGCGGAGGAGGTAAGCTGGAAAGCCAGTCCAGAGTGGGGAGGCTCCTCCAAGGAAGAAATAAGTTTAAATCACAGTGACTCTGATTTCATTAACAATGAAGCCTGCTGCCTGAGGTCTCCGGGTGACTTCTGCTTCATTTGGGTCCCAGTGAAAGTGGAGCCCAATGCCAGGCCATCAATACTTGTTGGATTGTGGTTCGGTTAAACGCACAAGGAAGTTTGGTTTTCTGCTTGCTTTATTTTTCAAGCCTAAGAGTTACAGACCCTGGAAATGGCTGGTTGTTGGTTTTCTCTGAGACTGAGTCTGGGCTGTGTTGGAGAGGAGGGTGAGAATGGTCTGGAGCATCCCTTCCTTTTCCCAGAGCTGAAGAATTGAGCGTGGGGATGGGGACTGGGCATCAGGAACCCTGCTAAATCCTGTTCGACTTTAGCTTTTCCTTTCTCCCCAGCATTCCACCCCCGCATCCCTCCGCCACCCCCATTCCTTCCCCGCCGCCACTTTTCCAGTGCCCTGCTAAACCGAGTAGGTCTCAGGCCGCCAGAGCTGAGCCCCACCTGCCAGAGAGACAATAGCCAGGTGCGGGCCACCGTGGCGCTAGAGCACCTAAGGAAAGCCCAAGCAGCGCTGGCAAAGGGCATGGGGGAGAGGTGAGACTCATTCAGTTCCCCGGACTGGCACAGAAAATCCTCATCACTCAGCCCTCAGATCCAACGGTTTCCTAAAGAATTCCCTATTTCCAGGAGGACAATGGGGGAGATTAAAGACGGTCAGTGCCCCAGTTTCTAAACGCGGGGAGGGGGGGCTGTCGAGACATCAGGGACGGTTGGGAGCAGGGGACAGCTGCCTAGGGACTTGGCCAGCGCCTCGGGGGCATGGCCACTCAGGGATTCGGTCTTTCCTAAGATAGGCAAACTGTCCTCTCCTTCTGGGCGCTGGGGGAGCGGACTCTAGACCTCTGGGCATCCGTCTCCCAGGCGGGGAAAGGAGGAACAGAGAAGCGCTCCCTTTTCTCTGCTCCGCTGCCTGCCCCTCACAGGCTCGGCTCTCCTGATGCACGCCCGCAGAAGGCCCCAGCAGGGACAACCCCCCCTCCCCGCCCCAGCTGTCTCGCTCTCCTCGGGTGGAGGCTCTTTTGCAGGTGGCTGGGAGAGAAGTTGTCCCTGTCGCAGCTACCACCTGGACGAGTCAGCTGGGGGATGAGGACTGGACAAGGGCGCATACCACGCACACCAGCCTGCGGTGGTGCGGGCACGGCCGTTCCTGCACACGCGACCCACAGTCCCCACTCACGCCGGGACAGCCGCTGTCGTTCATTGCCACGAAAATCACCCCGCAAAAGGCACAGGGCCGAGAACCACGCACCGTGCCTCCTCTCGGGCACACCGAGGCGCGCACCACCGTGCAGCGCAGATGCGGCCGGGTGCTCAAGTGCGTCTCTCTTTCTCTCTCTCTCACACACACACAACACGCGCACACACACACACACACACACACACTCCCACAAGCCTCACCTTTGCTTTTCCGCTGCAATCCGCTAGCTCCGCTCGCTGGCACCCAGCGACTGTCCCCAACCCAGCCGGGCGCCCAGGCGCGCCGCAGCTTGACCGGCACCTGGCGCTCGGCGTCCTGCGCTGCCGGCTCCCGCCCGCCCCTCGCGCCGCCCGGAGCCCGAAGGGCCCGCAGACCCCCGGCGCCGAGCGCGGACTGGGGTTCGGGGCGCGGGTGGCCGAGCGAGCGCGCGCGCGCGCGGGTGGCTGCGTCGCCGGGACTGGCCCCGCGGAGCCCCGGGCCCTCGGCACATTTCCCCACGCCCCCCCCCCCCGGGTTACGTCACAGCAGCCTCGCTCCGCCCGCCGGTCCGTAGGAGGACCGGGCTGAGCCGCGTGGAGAATCCGCCGGGGGCTGCGGGGGCGTGCAGGGTCAGCGATCTCGGCCGCCCCGACACTCACCCTCGTGGCAGGGACACGCGCTGCTTTCCCTCTTACCGCTTTCACAGAATCGGTTGTGTTTCACCCAGCGTATTCCAGGCAGCTGGGGTGGCGGCCCGGGGGACCCAGACTCGCGCCGGGACCCTTGCCATCTCCTCCGCCAGAGGAGCTGGCAAAGCTGTGTCTACTATTGGTCGTCCCAGGACGCAGGGCTGGGGCAGAGAAGGGAGGAAATGGGTCTGGGGGAAAGCACTTCTCGTGCAGTGGCCCGCACCCCTCCCCACCCACCCAGTGAGCGAAGCCACACATGGGTTCCAGAATTCGGTTCAAGGAGCAGCCAGAGGCTCAGCAGAGCAGCGACTCCTGCCCTCTCCCAGCTGTCCGTGCTCAGAGGTGCCCCGGCCATACAGCCAGTCGCCTGGCTTTGTAAGCCTGTTGGTGGGCACCTGCTGGTGCGACTCAGCTCGGCTCCCCTTGCTACCTGCTGTGTGCGAGCAAAGGGGGACACGCAGGAAGTGGGAGCTGAATCGCCCCAGTTAAAGCGATTTCATTTTTTACTGCGATGATTCAGCCTCTGTTCCAATAGATTAATAAGTCATAATCCTGCAGCCTCTCCTTCCTCATCCTCGTCCAAGTAACATGCACGCACTCACCATCCTGGGTCCAGTTTTAGAAGATGGGGAATGGAAAGCAAACACCGATTACAGTTTTCTCTATAGGCTGAGCTGCCTTGGACTGTCCATCCTATTATCTGACTTCCAAATTCCCCAGTTAAAAGTTAAAGTCCAGGGGCTGTTTAGCAGGTAGGGTGAGCCCTAGAGATGGGTGAGTGACCTGGGAAAGAAACCACCCGGGAAGGTAGCAGTCAGCTGCAGGTTTCTCTCTAAGCTACTCCGTGTCTTGGGGTACCCACTGCTGGGGGTGGGGATCAGGGCTTTTCATTGGATTTGTCTCTTTCTGAGATGTTGGTTATGATGGGGCTTGCATCCCTCATCCTGGAGCTGAGGAGCTAGACAGAATTTGAGCCAGTGGTTGTCTGTTGTTCCAAGCCATCTGGGAGCCAGCTTCTCCTTAGACTCCTCTGTGTAGGGTAGAGGGGCTGGGGCGGGTCGCTCACTGGAGGGGGGTGCCCCTGCTCACGAGCGGCTGGGAGAGATGGGGTGGTGAGAGTACCAGGAGGGCAGAGTGGAACCGGGCTCAGAACTCCACATGCTCAGGGCACACAGTTACTGCTGCAATACCTTTTGTCATCTCCAGTTTAAAACCAGTGACCCAACTGGTTTCTAGGAAAAGGAAGACCCATAAAGTGCCCACTCCACTCTCAGATGTCTTTCTTTGTGATCATATTATCTTTACGAAAGTCTTGAACATGTCTTTTTTTTTTGTTTAAAGTAAGCACAGTTTTGTAACCTGCACAAGAAATGAACCACTGGCCTTCGATTTCCCGATCTGCGCCGCCCCCCCCACCGCCCCGACAAAGTGACCCTGATGGGACGATGCTTGGTTTGTTTTTATTTCTATTTTAGTATAAGTACGATACCAGCAAAAGCAAACTGCTCCCAAAAGATCAAGATCATCTTCCTTCAAGGCTGCTTGGGTGGTTCATGGGCACCCCTCCGTGTGCTTGCTGGTTTGCAACCTCAGAGTTCCCTGGGTGACATCTGAAACTGGTCCCGGTACACGGAGAACAAAGAGAAACTGAAGAAATAGGCAGGCCGCTCCAGATTGGTAGGTGGCGGTTTTAGGAAGCAACAGAATTTACTTAGGAGGCTTGTCTTAGGTACTGCAAGATGAGTACATCTCTGCACCCATGGCGAAACTCTTAGACGTTTATATAGAGGCTTTAAAGGCCAGATGGTCTCAATGATACATTGTTCTCTCAAGGCTGCATCCTGGAAGTGGCTCCTAGTATGGGAACAATGTGTGGAATGTACATTCCAAGGACAGGGAAGGAAGGTAACGGGCCTCCAGTTGCCCGAGGCCAGCTTTCTGGTCAACAGGCAGTCACATCCTCCCGGTGACCTACCTCCTCCAACAGTGTTCTTTATCTCGGAGATGGACCAGTGAAATGCCCCTTCCAGTCCTTTTCTAGTGACGTCTCCTCTCCTTGCCTAAGTCAGGTTGGGTCCTGGAAAAAATACTGGCCCGATCTATCTCAGGTGCACCTGTCTCTTCTGCGGGGCAGGGTGAATGGGGACTGAACAGCATTGACCTTGACAGCAGAAAACGTGTAATCAAGAATGATTGTTGATTTTGTCTAGATAATGGACGCCTCCCCCTCCCCGCTTTGAATGCCTCGAAAGACCTGTTTGGCTTTGCTGGCGCCTGTACTCAGCAGCCACCCTGAGGCTCCGGGTCCCTGTTTGACTCCGAATGGCTATTCTTTTGACTCCCCCCCTCCCCATCTGCTGAATGAAGTCTGCACCGCGCCAGCTGGGGCTGCCTCTACTTCTCTGCAGCTCAGTTAGTAACTAAGTAACAGAACCTTGAGCCAGGAAAACCGAGCGAGTGGGGAGGAGATAACCCCGGCGCTGGCTTGTTTGATATCTTTTAAAATAATACCCTTCCCTCTGTCAGCACTTATCAGAGAGCCAATAGACAACAGGAAATCAAGAACAGAAGCACGACAAAGGGCCAGGCTGTAACCTGGGGAGATGCTGCTCCGTTCGCTGTTTTGGTGAGAAGTTCACAGTCGAGGAACACGGTCGTGGATGCAAATCCCAAGTACGTCATTGATGTTTCTTAGCGGCTTAGTAAGTTAAATGGGGGAAATTATTCCTCTGCAATCAGTCTAATGGACGGAAGTCTCTCAATGAAGCCTGGAGGAGAAGTAGGAGATAGAAGTGTTGGACCTGGTTGGGAGTGGTGGATGCCAATCCAAGCATCCAGTATGGTTTTTATGATCTCCGTGGGAATGATGAGGATGAAGTTTGCCATTTCTATTGCTGTGGAAAGATCAACACTCCTGTTGTGGAGAACATACTGATGTATAGAGGAAGAGAAGGTTCCTGGGTGTGATGATCATATTACCCTGACTACCTGGAGGGACATTCCTGTTTTCAGCTGTTCTGTCCCTTGTCAATCCTAAACCAACTGCATTTTTTCCCAAAATTGCTATGTCAGCTTCCACATCCTGTTGCTAAGACTGCATCTTCTACCGGGTGCCACAAAAAATCCTTTCTGACATTGTGGTCCTGACATTTAGTTTGGAAAATATGGAATATGGTCACCAGATTTCTTTTAAAAATCTGGCCATTTGGCAGAGCGGGTTTCATGGTCTCTTCAGATACAGAAGGGGTTAACTTGAGGACCAGTCTTCGTTTTTCTCTCTCCCACCCCTTGACAGGTGCAGTTTGGCTCGACACTTCACCCTTTCTCTCTATTCACATCCTCAATCCATACGGAATACAGTGGCAGAGTGAGTGAGCAGGCAACAGAACCTCGGTGGAAACCACTGTAAATAAATGTAGCATCAGGGACCATGGGTAGAAGACACCACGGGTTAGACATTATTCCCTTTTCTCATGCCTCCTCCATTTTGACAGAAATGCACAGAAACAGAATCCTGGACCCAGAAGGGAGTTTAGGAATTCTCAAGTTTATAGCCCACCTCCCATGTTGATACAGGGAACGATATGAGGCTCCAAGAAGCACTGTGACTTGTCGGGCTCACCAGGCTAGAGAGTGGCAGAGTCGAGTTAAATCAGCTCTTCTGGGTCACAGACACGTGCCCCTTCCCCAGGCACCCCACCCCACATGGTGTGTGGGAGCTGGAGGAGACGATCCCCAGCTCCTCCCTTCCAGCAGGACATTACTCCCGATGACCAAATCCCTGCTGCTCGCACCCTGGCCAGGCTCCTCTTTTTCAATCCCTTGGCAACAGGGTTGGAAGACGTGTGGCCACCCTGTTCTGTGATTTTTTTTTTTTTTTCCAGAATGTTTCCTGGAGCACTGATTCGGCAAGATGCTCTGTAGAAAAAGAGCACAAGTCTGGAAGATGCTCCTCCTTCTCTTAAAGATCCACCGTGCTTTATTAATGATACTCATAAGTAACATTTCTTAAGTACCCATTATGTGCATGGGGGGGGGCTGAGGGTCTTGTGCATTCTTTATCTCACTTAATCCTCCCAATTTTTGAGGTGCATACCATCATTATTATTAATATTGTTATTTTTGAGAAGCTTGCAGTGAAGGAGGCTATCTATCTCAAACTCCGTGTTTCCTCGATTTATTTAGCCATGGGGACTTTGCCTGTGAATAATTTTCAGCACTAATTAAGTGTTCACTGTGTGCCAGGCACCGTACTAGACACTTTGTTATTTACTCATTTATCCTCACTGCAACCCTATGAAGCACATCACCATTATTACTATCCCCATTGGTGAATGTAGCAACCAAGGTTCAGAGAGGTTAAGTAACCTGCCCGAGGCCACACAGCTACCAAGTGACCCAGCTGAACCACTCTGCCTTCCCAAGTGCTGAGGCATGGTTATGCAGAGCCAAATGTGTTGGAGAAGGGGCTCCTTCCCACCTGTAGTCGCTCTCAGAGGCTGATTAAGGTGGGGGAGGGACTTCTCCTTCCCCCATCAATAGCCTCGATTGTTTTAAGCTCTTTTCCCTTCAGTATAACCCCCCCCCCCGACTGCCAACAATCTTACAATGTGTGTTGGTGAGTTCTTCCAAGTTCTCTGAGGCCCCGACAACCATCCAGTCCTCCAAGGACCCGTTTTTCCTCCCCCTTCCATACAGAGCCAGGTAACAACGGGTATCTGGTGCTGTCTGGTGCATGACCTGGCTCCCCATGCCGAACTGCCCGATTAGCCTGCTCCTGGGGCAGCCCTTTCCTGGCAAAGGGGAGCTGCCTTTAGGGTTGGATTTATAGACTCACAGAAGCCCACTGGCCCTCGAAGAGCACCTAGCTCAGGGCTTTATAACCAGGCTGCACACCAGGATCACCTGGGGAGTTTTAAAAACTAAAGATGCCCTGGCTCCATCCTAAGCAATTTTGATTTAATGGAGGTGGGATGGGGCCCAGATAATTTTTCAAAGCTCCCTAGATGATTTTAATGTCAGCTAGAGCTGAGCACCACGGATAGTACCACCTTCTCATTTCACAGGTAAGGAACTTTGGATGGGGCGGGGGGGTGAAAAGTCTGTCCTGGATCAGACAACATCCCACTCGGTCTCTTTATTCCAGAGCCACTGTGGACTCACAACCCACCCCCTAACCCCAGAAACCCTGCTCCGTGGCTAGAGGAAGCACTGGGCAGGGTTTGTGTAGGCCCGGGCCTGGGAGCTTCAGCTCTGACGGCAGATGGGATCACAGCTGCCCCTCTCATGAGGAAACACCCTGTCGGGTGGCAAAAGCTCTCGTCCCATGGTGAGGTGTCGGGGTGAGATGGGGGAAGCACCTCAGTTCCCCTTGGCGAGTGTCCATTGCAGACGCACTGTCTCGTGTAGGAATGGGTATTCTGCAGCTATGAGAGGCGGGCAGCGATTTCACAAATGGGCCAGAACCAGCAAATGGGTCTCAGTGGTTTCGTTTTTATTAAGAGCAGGGAAGATCAGAGCCAGATTTCATCCTGGCCACAGTGCTAGAATCACTGCACTGAATCACACTCTTCTTTCTGGCATGTTCTTTAGCAGGGTCTGTGCACCTGTGAGCAGCCAGGGATCTTGCCGAGGAATCCCACCGGGTCCTTTCTGCACGGATAACTCCTGCCAGCCCTGGACATTCTCCTTGTCCTTTTCTCCCTGCTCTAGTGGCTAAAATGATAGTTCTTCCTTAATGGGGCATAGAATATTTACACTTTAACAGGATTTGGGGGAGGCACAGGTCCATAGGAGAGGCTCTCCGAGTGGAGATCTGGCCTGATGTTGGCAGCGGGGTCTTCACTCCTAGCATCTCTGACGGCAAAGCAGTAGCTCTCTCTTCTAAGGTCAGAAATTTCTGCTGCCCAAGGGCCTCTGTTCCCCAAGAAGCAAGAGCCGCCCGGAGTTAATCCAGTAATTGCGGGTAATAGATTTAAATCCTGTTTCCAGAAAGGCTGCAGTTCCTCGGCTGGCCTCAGGGTGGGGTGAGCGCACAGAACTCACCGCCCCATCGGGCCTCTGTGCACTTGGGCACCAGGCCTTGCAGGATGGGGCCCCAAAGCCCACCTCTCCACTTTTCTTACACCCCCTCCTCCCCTCTGCACCCTCCTCTAGTCCGGGGAGGGGATGAAGCCCGGATAGAATCAAAATGACTGCAGAGCCTGGACCCGTCGTCGTTCGGTGTGTCCCCTCCGGCATCACTGACGAGGAGAATCTCCTCTCTCCGTGGCCCCTGTGCCAGATCAGGGTGGCCTGGCTGGGAGCGAGGCAGCCACAGCTTCTTGCTGCCTTGGCTGGGCTGAGATGAGGAGGCATTGAGGACCAATGCAGGTTGTGCCTGGGGAATTTTTACAGCCAAACGAATGGATTTGGAAAAGGATCTTGAAGAGCTGTCTCGGGGAGCTTCATGCCTGTTCTTGGGCTGCGTGCTGAAGCCCCAGGTGAGGCTGTCACTGAGCAGCGCAAAAGTTTCTGCAAGGCAAAGAGGACGGATTGTCCTTCCTCTCCCCAGGCTCGTGGGCACTGACAGGGGTCTCAGCTGCAAGGGCAGGAGGGGCTTCGTTGAGCCAGGTGAAGCCCCAGCGATGAGCCTTGGCCACTTCCGAAAGCGAGAGTTGACTGAGGGCTTCTCCCTTGTGTGGGGGAGGCAGCCTGTTGGTTTTGTTTGCTGGTCCCGCTGCCAGTCCCCAAGCTTCATGGTGCCTGCCTGCCTGCCTGCCTGTCGGAGCAGAGCAGATGGCTGGGCTAGAGATGGGGGACCGGGGGTTTCCATGTCCCCACGAGACAGCATGTGTCCCCCCTCTGTCACCCCCATAGCCGCCAGTGGCTGCTTCTGCCCCGTCCTCCTTCCCCACCTCCCCCTCCTCCTTCCCCCACCCCACTCACCTTCTGTAGCCAGCTCTCTTCTCTGACAGATTGTCCCTGCGGCTGCCGCCAAAAACTAATTTCTCAGTGCCACTTTAGACACTCAATCTTTTTCCCTGGCGAGACCTTTTTATTAGGGGTTGCGAAGCGTGACAATTCCTGGGTTTTGTTTCTAGCCTGCTGGAACATGGGACCCTTTTGAGTAATCGGAGCCAGGGCTTAGGAGGGGTCTTCGCTCCTGGTAGAGGTGGGCAAGCCCACGGTGGGGCCCGAGCCCAGCCAGACGGAGCTGGTGACAGAGGAGATAGGACTTGACCTCACCAGAGGACGCTACAGAACGACTCACTTTAGGGTTCTTTCAATCGTGGATTCACTTAAACAGAACTTCAGAAATGTTTTTTCTATACAACTCTTCTATGTATACATGGTGTACACAAATTTTAAGTTACTTATCAAAATACTGCTGGTTCCAAATATCAGACCATCCCTAAAAAAAAATGATGATTTGGCACCAGCGGGTCTGTTCTAAACATTGTGCTTTGGACTCCAAAGTGAATTTTCAAAGAAGAGTTCCAAAAATGGCTTGGCAGTGGTGATACTGAGTGTGTCTTTAGTTTTCCAAGAGGAGCACCTCTCAGCGCTGTTAGATCGTCAGACTGTTCAGGAATAGCCAATCCTCACTTTGGCGTTCAGCTCTGATGTGATTGGCACTGGCCACGTGATCATGCTTCCGAAGATTATACCTGCACGTGCACCTCCTACAGAGATACACACCTTCATTCACTCATTCATCCCTCCGACCACCCGTTCATTCAATAAACAAAAAGAGCCAGTCAGAGGAAGGGGGAAAAAGATTGTTTCCCAAGCTCTGTGATCAGACTTTTGATTGTGTCCTCTCATGGTGAGGAAGCTCAGCAGCGCCCACCTCAGGCCCTCGCTCCTTAGCAAGTGCTCAAGAAGCATGGGGGGCAAGAATTGCATTTGAGGTGCCTCTGTGGACCTTTTGGAAATCAGGTATTTTTTTCATGGTCTCTTATATCCCACACAGGAGAGAGGCGAAAACCGTCTTTGTCTCCGTTCTTGGCATGTTGCCACAATGCTGGCAGTCTGTCAAAAAGTAATTAGTGGTGCATGACTTAACGAGCATGTGATGCATTTCTATAGTGGGTCGGGGGGCAGTGCTGGAGCCCTGAGCAGACAGAGGCTGCCTAGTGGGCTGGAGTTACTCATCCTGGCTAATTTCTTCCAAAATGATATCACTGCCTATAATTTGAGGTCCAGGGAGTAAAAGATAGGCTGACAAAATAGGCTGATCTTTGGTTCCAGCTGATAGAAGGATTTGTTCAGCCAGTAACATCTTTTTATTTTAAATTTAATTTTTGTCAAGTCCTATACGTACGTGGTCAACAAGTCAAGTGGTAGGAGTAAGCTTCTAAAGTAGAATAACAGATCGCTGCTCCATCCTTTTCCATTTCTCATACACTGCCGGAGGGTGACCGCTTTCAATCCTTTTTGGCTTTTTTCCCTACTTATTTACCTCCATGTTTACAAATGACACGCTCACCCTTCTGTTTCTTGATTTTCCTGTTTTCGATTCTTTTGACTTCCTCCGAGGAAAGATCCCCAAGTCACCATTAAACAATGCATTTCCCTCCGTCCCCCTTCCTTCTTGGTATAGTTACGATCCTTTTGGTCAAATCAGTGGTCAGTGTTTGCATTGTTATAACTATGTAAACATTACTTAAAGCTGACCCAAGCACTATTCTCTGCCGGTCTCTTCTTTCTTGTAGAGCCTATGTTTTCCATGGAGTTAATGATTACCTCTTTTTTTTTTTTTTTTTTTTTAAAGAGAGATGAAAAAACTTGCTCACTTTTCTATGTAACTGTCCATAACTCATCCTCAAATTCTGGCCGAACTGAAAGTCTTCCCTCAAGGTGTTTGGCCTGTTGGTTTTATTTTTGGCTTGGAGGCATCCTTCCTGGATCTCTTGGTCCTTCTGCTCAGTCTGGACCGATTGTCCTGGATGTCGGCCGCCTGGCTCCCATGTCGGAACTTCTCTTCACCATCATCCTGAGGCTTTTCTTTCTTGCTTTCCAGTATTAGTTCTCTGTTCCTTCTCCCCCACTCTGTGTCTGGATTGCTTCTTCATTTTAGTGGAGCAGTTCCTCCAGGAGCTTCTTGAGAAAGGCATGTGGTAGCCAGCCTCTAAGACAACCCCCAGTAATCCCCATCTCCTGGTCCCCTCCCACATTGTATTGGGATTGGTCTACGCAACCAATAGACTATAGCAAAAGTGATGGTATGCCACTTGGGACGTTAGAGGGGATACCAGACACTGTGGCTTCTATTCTAGTGACTGGCTTGCCCTCCCCTCCCCTTCTTTCATTCCTCTCCCCCTTTCCCTCCCCTCCTCCTCCTTCTTGTTTGTCTTCTTCTTCCTCTATCTCTCTCTTTCTCTGATCATTCTTTCTGAGGACAACCAGTTGCCATGTCACGGGCAGTCCTTCGTGGTGAGAAACAACAACCCTATGAGTGAGCTCCAGACTTGTCTCAGATGACTGTGGCTTACCTGACACCTTCACGGTCCCTTCATGGGAACCCCCCCCACCAGTACCACCCAGCTCAGCCACTCTCAAATTCCTGACTCACAGAAAGTAGGAGACTATACATGTGTATTGTGTTAAGCCACTTAAATTTGGGTGATTTGTTTTGCAGCAGTAGATAGGACAGGGGTAAATTTTTTGGATACTGATAATCTTAAAATTATCCTCACTTTCAACTGACGATTTGACTGGTGTAGAACTCCATTCTACAGCTGGAAGTCCCCTTCCCTCAGAATTTTGAAGGCAGTCGTATATCATGTCCTCGCTTCCAGGGTGGATGTCAATGTGCCCAACTTTGCCCCAAAACTGTTTTGAATCTTCTCTTCATTACAGGTGTTATGACATTTCATGAGGTTATGCTTTGGTGTAAATCACTTCCGTTTTTACCATTTGTTGTGTTTGGCCTCAATTCAGCAAGCCTCTTTTTTTTTTTTTTTAAAAAAAGATTGTATTTATTTATTTGACAGAGAGAGACATAGCAAGAGAGGGAACACAAGCAGGGGGAGTGGGAGAGGGAGAAGCAGGCTTCCCACAGAGCAGGGAGCCCGATGCGGGGCTCGATCCCAGGACCCTGGGACCATGACCTGAGCCGAAGGCAGATGCTTAACGACTGAGCCACCCAGGCGCCCCTCAGCAAGCCTCTTTAATCTGAAAACTCATGTTCATGTTTTTGAAAGATGCTGTTACATTCGTTTTTTGGAAGTTGTTCCACTGCTGTTGACTCTGGTCTCCCTTTCTGGAACTTCTATTGTTCAGATAGACTATTTCTCCAATTCTCTTGGTATTTCTCTATTTACCATCCCTTTGTTGTCTTTTGTTATACTTTCTGAGTGATCTTTTATCTTCTCACCCTTCTGTTGAATCTTTTATTTCAACTGTTGTATTTTTAATTTCTAGGAGCTGGGCCTATTCTCTGAACATGCTCTCTTTAATAGCCTTCTGTTCATGGTTCATGGGTGCAATGTTTTACTCTCAAGTTTCTAAGGATTTTATTTATTTTCAGTTTTCTTCTACTTCTTGCTTATTTGTTTCCCGTAGATTCCTTTTCCTTATTTATTATTATCTGTATTTCAAGGCTTTCTGCAGGTGTCCTTGGTGATTATTGATTATATTTAAGAGTGAAACATTAAAATGCCTATTGAAGGCTCTCTGTACACAGGCATGGCTGTCGAGTGGTGGATTCACTGTAGAATTTTCAGGTGGGGGAGACCAGGTCACTTGGTTGAGGATCACCCCTAATCTGTAGACTGTTTTCGTTAGCCTGCCAGCTTTCTGGAAAGACCCCAAGCTAGATCTTAAGGGCTTAATAAGCCTGGCAACCATGCTCTTAAGAGCCATGAAGGAGATGGTTGAGGATTTTACTAAGATTTAGACATTCAGACATTTGTTTAGTTTCCCTGTTGGCAGTATGGTACCATATCCTGACCCTTCTGTGGACCTGACGTCCCCAAATACAGAGCCTGGCTGTTTCAGCCACGTCCCTGGGTAAACATCATCATTTTATTTTTTAACTGGATTAGAGGAGGCTGGGGTGGAGGAGTGGTGGGGAAGGGATCTAAGGTTCTGAGCACTTTTTTATTGAGCTATAATTGACATAACATTATATCAGTTTCAGGCATACAATATGATGATTCACTACCTGGAGATCTTGCAAAATGACCACCACCATAAGTCGAGTTAATATCTATCACCATACAAAAAAATTTTTTGTGATGTCTAAACACTTCTTATAAAGTCATCCAACCATCCTCTTCTTTCCAACCCTACCTGGAGCCTCTGACTCCTGGATCTTTCTGGAGATCGGCAGCTTGAATTGGCTTTCTTTCTAGTTGGCTTTACCCATTCAAGGTTACATTTCATTTTCTCTATCCTATAGAGTCAGTTACCTTCCTGGCCCCTTTCCAACTTCCTTTTTTTTTTTTTTTTTACATTTTCTTGTGTATTGTCATTTCCACTTGTGTATTGTCATTTTCTTGTGTATTGTAATTTCCACTGTAGTTCTCTTTACAAACTTTTGCTTTTTAAAATTTCTTTACCATCACTTTAGGGGAATCGGGAAGTGAAGAAGGGAACTGCATGTGTTTAATCTGCCATGTTTGACCAGACGCCTTCACGGGCAGTCTGCACTGGAGTTTTGTTCGCTTGTTTGTTTGGTTTTATCTTGTTTATATATGTGAATGTCTTTCATTCTTGTTTGTTTGATTGTTTTTAACCAGCTAAGTATTAGTGACTTGGTTAGCTTTGGACTTGGTTATTGCTGTGGTTCACTGAGTATTACTGATCATGGATCAGCTCCCTGCTTGGTCATCACCCACGGGATGACTTGCTGCCCACTCTGTTCTGCATTCATTCATCTGGTAGTGGTGGGGATGGTGGCCACTGAAGCCTCCAGCCCAGAGCAGAACTGTTATGGTGTCCATGATGCTTTTTCCCTGTGGACTGACTTAGTCTCTGATGAACATATCCTTTGCTGGGGTTGGTTGGGACTATGACTGGCAAAGTAGAGTGGCTCCCTCAGATTTGTGAAAATGTAACTTTGTTCTAATTAGGACACTTCCACATGGTAGATGATCGTCCACTGGCCTTCAGGGCCAAAGAATATAATTGACCAGTGCATACTTCTTGAATTCTCTTCCTTGAACTGTCCTTCTAGCTAGCTACCTTCTCTTATTTTCTTTCTCCTGACTCTCTGATCCCTCATCTGTCCATCTATTCACTCAACCAGTACTTCTGAGCATGTACTATGTGCCAGGTCCTGTCTGGATAAGATACAAACACTGACATCATGATGTTTTCACAGAGGCAGTGGTGCCCATGCTATGCACATCATGCTAAGGAGTCTGCATTTTATGCTGAAGGAAATGGGGGTGTTGGGGATTCTATGAGTGTGATGTGATGAGACAGTTGGTCTGGGTATGGAATAGTAGATCAAGGGTAGATGACACTGGTTGGGGGAGAGGGTACCAGAAAAGTCTTTTTGGGGGATTCAGGACAGAGTTGTTCAGGGCTTGAACTATAACAAATGAAGTGAAGCCAGCTACAGAGGAGAGACTTAGGAGGGAAGACTCTGGAGAGCTAGAGACTTATGGGGTTTAGGGAATGTGGGAGTGGGGGGTGCAATGGGGAGATGATCCCAGGTTTCTGGCTTCAGTATCTGGATGGATGGTGGTACCAGTTACTGGAAGAGGAATAGAGGAGGAGAGCACAGTGTGGGCAGAAGAGAGCGAGTTCCATTTTGGTTGTACTCAGTTTGAAATGCCTATGGGACAGCTGGTGAAGTGCCCAGTGAATAGTTTGATCTCTGAGTCTAGATACCTTGGGAGAGAGAAACTGAGCTAGACATTTAATTTGAGAGTTATTCTCTAAGGTGATAGTCAGAAGTGGTGGAGTAAATGAGGTCACCCAGAGAGAATATAAGGATGAGACAAGAAGAGAATGGGGAATGCCAATGTTTAAGAGACAAGTCCTCCAGGAGAGTAAGGGAAGGAAGGAGGGAGGGAGGGAGGGAGAGAGAGGAGCACGAGCGCCAGAGAGAGAAAAGCAGGAAAGGAGCCTAATCATTGTCTTGGATGTAAAGAAAAGAGTCTCCCAGGCAGGGAGGGCTAAAGAAGTAGGGTTATGAAGAGGAGAACTGAAAGATGCATGTTGGATTGAATACCTAGGAAGTCATTGGTGCCTTCGGAGGTGGTGTGGGCAGAAGGCAGATGGCAGCATGTTGAGGAGGGAGGAGGCGTGGATGGAGAGGTGGTAGAGATGACAGGTGCATTCCGTTCTTTCAGCACCTTAGTTGGGAAGAGGAAAGCATCTGGCTGAAAAGAGTGTGTGTGTGTTTTTTTTTTTTTTAAGATGGTAAATGTTATTAAATGTAACAGGAGGGACAGAAGAGGGAGATTGAAGACATAGGAGGAAGGATGGCCCCGAACAGCAAATGGGACTTCTCTTGCATTGTGTTTGGAAAAGCTCACTCATACAGAAGTGACTGCAGGCATCAGAGGTATGCAGGTGTGAGTGTGGATGCGGGGCACATATGGAAGAAGCAGGAAGAATATGAGATGGATGTTTTTTATTTTTTGTCCAAGAATCATCCATATAACATTTTTTCTGAGCATTTATTCAGTTCCAGACACTGAATTTCTTGCTGGAGATAAGGAAATGAAAAACTACCCAGCCTTAGGGAGCTGTCTAGTGGAGCAGACCAATGTCAACAGACAAGTGTTCGAGATGTTGGCGGAATCCCGCCTATGGACTGGAGTGGGGGTCAGGACGCTGGTGCCTACCCTGGAGTGAGGTCTAAAAGGATGAAAATTTTCCAAGTGGACAAAGGGAGAAGCACACACTTGGCCATGCAGTTTAACCATAAATATTTATTAAGCACCTGTACACATTAGGCACTGCGCCTGGCATCCTGGATGTAAAAGCAAATGAGATGCTACTCCCACTGAGCAGTGTACCACATCTGGCGGAGGAGACATGCAGATAGTTTCAATGTAATGTGCTAAACGTTCAGACAGTAGAGTGGGTGTCCTTTGGGGACATAGAATGTAGTTCGGTGTAGAAGGAACATAGAATACAGGAGAAGGAGAGGCAGGCAGGGCTAAGGTCAAGGTTTAAAAGGTTTAAAGGGTCTTGGGTACTATCGTATAATGGGTTGGCTCTCTGGATTGGCTGCAGATTGTGGGTCAGAATCCTATTTTTATATATGGTCTGGCCATTGTCTGTTTGCATATTCAGTCTCTCACAAGTGAAGATGAGGTCATTAGGGTGGGTCCTAAATCCAATATGACTGGTGTCCATGTAAGAAGAGACACAGAGACACAGATACACAGGGAGAAGGCCATGAGATCATGGAGGCTGAGTTTGGGGTGACACATCTTACGAGCCAAGGAACACCAAGATTGCGGGCCACACCAGGAACTAGAAGAGGCAAGGAAGGATTCTTCCCTAGAGCCTTTGGAGGGATCATGTTCCTGCCAACACCTTAATTTCAGACTTCTAGCTTCTAGAACCATGAGAAAATATATTTCTTTGGCTAGAAGCCACCAGTTTGTAGTACTTATTATAGCAGCTCTAGGAAACTACTGTGGGTATCCAATGGCATGTTAACTGGGGAGGGGCAGAGTTTCTCGTGCATGTGGTCTGTGGGCCACCTGCTTCAGACTTACCAAAGGACTTCCTGAGGATGTTGATTCCAGGCCCCTTGCACAACCCTTGGAACTGGAAATCCAGAGGGGGTGCTGGAGAACCTGGATTCTAGCAAGATTCCCAGGTGATTCTTCCGCTCACTGAAATTCCAGACCGTGTTCGTGGGGCATCAGGGAAGGGCTTGAAGGAAGGGAGTAACGGCATCAGACAGTGCCTAAGAAAGGCCATCTATCTTATGGGACAAGCAATCTGTTTCAACAAATATTCTACAAGGAATATAAGAACAAGATGGAGGGGAAATCTGTAGATTAAAAATTTCTGAAAAGATATATGAGCGAATTTAGTGGTTAGTAAGTGACAGAGCCAGGCCTGTCTGTCCCTGAAGCACGCACACCAGTTCTCAGAGAAGCCTTTCTGACCCCTCATGACAGAAATGCGCCTCCTCTTTTGTGTGGGGAACAAGGTTTGCTCCTGGGTCCTTCACAACAGGCTGTTTCTCGTGTCTTTTGTCTCTCCGCTAGTCCTCAAACATCAGTGTGCACAAGAATGGCCTGGGACACTGGCTCAGACCTAATTGAGTGGACGGGGAGGGGCCCAAGAATTTGCATTTAAATCATCTCCCCAAATGATTTCTCTAAGGTCAGCTGGCTCCTGGTCTGCAGTAGGCAGTGGGTGCTGGGTGGGTGAGCCATGCTTGCATCAGTTCCCATTTGTGGACGGGATGCAAGCCTCCATTCCACCCAGTCCTGTTTCCATATCTTGCCGCCTGTCTTAGTCTGTTTGGACTGTAAGAAAGCACCACAGTGTGTGTGTTTGGGGGTGTGGTGGTGGTGGTGGTGGTGGTGGTGCTTAAACAACAGACATTTATGGTCTCACAGTACTGGAGGCTGGGAAGTCCAGGATCAAGGTGCTGGCAGGTTCAGTGTCTGGCGAGGACTCTCCTGGCTCCAAGCAGACAGCTGCCTTCTGACTATGTCTTCACACAGAGAGAGAGCTCATCTTTCTTCTATCTCTTCTTCTAAGGGCATTGGTCGCATTCCTGAAGGGAGTGACCTAATCACCTCCCAAAGACCCTACCTCCTAATACCATCACATTGGGGGTTAGGACTTCAATGTGGATTTGGGGGGCACACAAATATTGAGTCCATAGTACCACTCCAGGTGGGAATGAAGCTTTGGGCCATTTTTGGGGGATAGGGTGGGAAAATCCAGTCTTATGTTTTGTCCCTCATGTACATTTCCAAAAGAGTCCTCGCTTGCCCTCCTCCTTCCTAGCCCTGATTCCCGCTCATACTCACTTTCCTGTTTCCTCATAGGAGCACATCTCTTCTTAAAAACAAAAACAAAAACAAATTATTATTAATTTTTAAATATGAAAGAATTGTGTGCACAATGAAAATACCTTAAAAGCACAGAAAAGGAGAGTAAAAAACTCAAACCAAGAAACCCGGGATATCCTCTTACCCAGACCCAACCTCTGTAAAAATGCCACACATGGCCTTCCAGTCTTTTCGGTGTACGGTGTAGCTTCACATAAACACATCCTCTTCCTCCAAGCTCATCCAGCAGCTCGGTTTCCCCAGGCTCCCCACTCTCCTTAGCATTCCACTCGCTTCTCCAGAATTCAGACCCATCTGGGCCATCCACCGGCTGCCTGCTCCTCTGCTCGCTCCCTCCTTCCATAGGAATCACTGTCTTTGGGGGACACGTTGCAAGCTGATGATGCCAAGTGCTTTACTGACAGTACCTGATACACTGTCTTCCCTTCTCCTGTCCTCCTCCTCCTCCCTGCCCATGGACTGGGGGGTGGGGATGGGAGACATCTTCTATATTAATACTGTAAAATTTTGTCATAGCAAGTGAAAAAGGTCAAAGACCTAGGTATTCCCTCTGCTAATTGAGAATTAAATATCTCTGCAGGGGGGTTCCCTCTGTCCTTCTCTTCCTTTAGCAGAGCTGTCCTCTTAAAGTCTATACACAGGCTCTGTCCAGTCTCTTGTTGAGAGCACAGAGGCCAGCACCCTACAATCCTTGTGTCTGATGTTGCCATCAAGTCACCGGATCCAAGTGCCTGGAGAGAGTTATGGTTTTATCTGGGGGTAATAAACACAAGCTGCTTCGGAACTGAGAACAAATCCTGTTTCCATGCAAATGTAGTTTGTCATAAAAACCTGCCAGGACAGAGTATGGGGGCTGCTCTTCCCAGCAAATTGCTCCCTTTGACAGAACATTCTTCAGAGTTATCCTGGGAGTGATCAAAGCAGCTGTTGAAAAGGTTTGCGTCTCAGGGATTTGGGTGCGAGGCCACTGTTGTTGAACCACGAAGTGGCAGGGAGGCAGGAAACTGGGCGGGGTGGTGAGGGATTGTAGAATGTAAGGCAGGCCACTGGCTCTCTTGCTTTCTCCACATTGTCTGCAGAGCCATATTTTGAAGTCGTATTTAAATCCCTACATTAAGAGTCCTTCCAGAGCGGGCAGAATGAGGGCTTTATGGATTCTCAACTCTGAAGGGCACAGAGACTGGGTGAAGGAAGAGGGGATACGAATTCTGCTCTTGTTCTCTCTGCACCTCCCCCAGTGATGTTGCTTTAGGCGCAGAAGACCGGCGAATCCTCAAAACAACACAGGGACTTATGGCCCCAGGAGACATGAACGCCCCATCCCACTCCAGAGAGGTCAGTGCCTGCCTTCAGTTCTTACAGCTAATAACGGCTCAGTCAGAACCACTCGACGCCGAAGCTGGAGCTCTCTTCCCATGCTCTTGCTCATTTCCCCTGATCCTGATGGATGGAGCCCAGAGAGAGAGTCAAGGTTACCCCAGAAACTCAGAGAGGATGCTATTATCTCAAAGCAAGGGCCCCAACTCTACCTGGGACCAGAGCAGGGTTTTCAGGAAGCAGAGCAGAAAGCGACTAAGACCTGAGAGGTGCGTCTAGAGGAGGGCAGTGCCCAGGAAGAGGGGGGCAGAGCCTGGTGGGGTGACGGCCAACAGATGGCTCAGGCCTCACTTCAACTTCATCTTCCTGACCAGCTGTCACTAGGAAAATGCACCCCAGGCTGGAAAGAGGCCAAATGAGGAGAGGAGAGAAATTCAGCATCCAGAACTTATTTGCTTTTCATTCTTCTCCTCCCTTCCCCCCCGCCCCCCAACTGCCAGATGATGGTGGGTCTTCATGGAGCTAGAGATGGCAGCAAGAGAATTCCAAGTCAAGCAGGTGTTGGCTTGCTGGGCTCTGAGGGTTGCGTCTCCAGTCCGTGATTCACCTGCCCCGCCTACCACCCGCACTCACTGTGGGGTCCCCTCCTGTGGTCCATGGTGCCAGGCTGCTGTTTGCATATGCAAGCCCTGGCCATGTATCTGGCCAGCAGGTGATTGCAGGACCCGAAGGGTCATAGCAGCATTGCCAGGCAACCCTGGAGGAATTTCCCACAGATCTGAACACAGCTATTGCAAAGCCCCATACTCACTTGAGAGCAGCAGGCCTCTTCCACTCCTTGAACTGATCACAGGAGATGTGATCAGAAGCACTTTGTTTTTTTGTTTTTTGTTTGTTTGTTTTAAAAGATTTTGTTTATTTAAGAGAGAGAGCGAGAGAGTGAGAGAGTACAAGCAGGGAAGAGGGGGAGAAGCAGACACCCCGCCCACTGAGCAGGGAGCCCGATGCGGGACTCAATTCCCAGGACCCCGGGATCATGTCCTGAGCCGAAGGCAGCCGCTTAACCGACTGAGCCACCCAGGCACCCCGAGAAACACTTTGATTAACAGGACGATTATCGTCGCCAAGTACTATGTGTGGTATATGTGGTACGTGTTTGAATCAGTAATTTTGGTGGACCATGGTCTCAGGTTCACAATATTTTACAAGCTTTTTTGAAAAAGATTTTTGTCTTTTGAGGTTTTTTAAATGATTTCCTCCTTATTTAAAAATTTCTGGTTACAAATAATTTTGGGGTTTTTCTGGGCATATAACTTCTGCTCTGTGCTCTTGGTAATCATTATACTTGGAGACAGACCCTTAGGTGTTCAATAACAGAGGCTTGATGAAATGTGCCATTTTTGTAAAAATAACTAGATCCGTGCATGAACAAGATTCTGAAATAACAGCCAGTGTTTTGGAAACTTATTTTATAGCAGGTGTCTGCTCAGGGATTGGCAGGTCTTATTTCATTTAACCCATACAGTCCTGTGAGGGAAAGGACATGAATAGTCTCTTTTAATAATAAATGGGAAAATGGAGGGCAGAGAAGTCAAGGGACTTGCCTTAGGTTGTGGGGGTTTTAGTTCAGGCAGTTGAAACCTAGAATGTGGGCTTGAAGCCACTGTCCTCGAGCTCACACTGCCTGTCACTGGGTGGTGAGATTGGGAGCATTTTTATATTCGTCTTGTTGTCTGTATTTTCTTACTTTTAAATGCACATGTTGTTTCCACAATAGGGAAAAATATCCCCAAATATATATTAAAAAAAAAAAAAAGAATCTGAGGTGCCTGGGTGGCTCAGTTGGTTAGGTGTCAGATTCTTGATCTCAGCTCAGGTCTTGATCTCCGGGTTGTGAGTTCAAGCCCCACGTTGGGCTCCACACTGGGCATGGAGCCTACTTAAAAAAAAAAAAAAAGGAGTGTGAGTTTTTTGGACCAGGGGGAGTTTAAAAATTTCCAACCCACTTTCATCCAGTTATTCATACTTCATTGTTTTGGTCATGCCCTATCAGTTTTAAAATTTTGCAAAGTTATTGCAATAACCAAGTATGTATTTATATCTTATCTTGGTATACGTCTCACTTTGTCACATACCCTAATTTGTTTTTAGGAATTGATGGACATTAGTCTGTTTGTAACTTTTCCCCGTGCTGTACACAGAGCTGGAAATAGTGAATTGGAAATAGATTAGAAGTAAAAAAAACCACAAAGTAAGAAAAAATGGAATTATAGAAAAAATAAAATGTTATAAAATATCATAAAACCACTTCAGGGTGTTCCAGAATTGCTAATACTGGGGAGCCTTTGGGCAGTAATTTGGATCAGATTGTTATCTTGACAAAATTATATTCAAATATATCCAAATCACATTGAAATGGATACTTGTTTTCGTGGTTGTCCACCATGAGAACTGCTTTGTGTATGGGGACTTTTCTGCCTTACGAGACAGAGCTCACCTCTGGAATAACCAAGTATGGGACTTCATTGGGACTGGGGCATGGGTGCCATGATATGGGAAATGCTAATCATATAACCTACACTGGGTTTGGATGAGAAGTTGGTGACAGAAAAAAGCAGGGACCATGCTGAATCCATTCTTGCTAGGGTGGTAGCAATAGCAGTGATTATGTCCAGGTTCTAGAAATGGTGTCCAGGGCTCTTCTGGTGACACAGATGGCAGTGTCCAAGCCCTGGTGGTCGCAGCATGGCTGTCCTCACTGGGTTAGTGCTATAGTGTAATTATTGGATCGTGCCTGGCCGTTTAATCTTTGTTCCTCCTGAGGATTTTGCCAGCAACTCAATAACCATTCAATAAAATTTATTTCTGTTTAAATAAACCAGAGTTAGTTTCCGTTACATGCAAATAAAAACTCTGATGGATACACACATGCTACCATTTACTTACATATATTTACCATGTATATTTTTAATCTAATACTTTATGCAATAAAATGATAGTGGGGAAATGCATTAAGGACCAAGAGAGTTTTTTGGAATTTTGGAGCCTTAAAAATTAATAAAAGATATTTGCATGATTTATAATTTATGAGTGATTTAAGCTTAAGATTTTATGGTAGCCACTGAAAAGTATTCTAGAGGGATCTTGTTTCTTTTAGCCAATAAATTGGGTCATGTATTGAAAGTTTCCAAGAGCCATGAAGGTTGGGATGAAAACATTATTTATAATGAATCTCATACTTCGTCATTTTCCCAAGTGGTGGTGCATTTACATAATAGTGGGAGTTTTGTGATGAAGTCTTTTGATTTTCTATGTTGCTGCAATGCCAACTCATTTAGTCCAATACCATATTATTAATAACTCATCCTTGAACACCGTTGAAATCTCAGTATCTGGGGGATATCCAAGAAAAAGAAAATATACTTTTCCTAGCTATCCTCTCCTTCCCTTACAAAAGTATAAAATTACATTTAGGTGTACTTAGGTCAAGGATTTTGTGAGTTTTTTTTAACCATGATTTTATTGGGGCTTTACATGAGGTTAGTGAGGGGAGGAAGTTCATGGGCTAGACTCTGGAATGTAGGGAGTTGTTTGTATATGTAGCAAGCATCCCTGCAGCAAACTTCCCCTGAGTCCTTCTCGAATGCCTCAGCACCTCCCTGCTCTAGGTGCTCAGGTCAGGCATAACATGATTAAGTTCAACTCCAAGTAATAGAAACCCTAAAGAACGGTGGCTTAAATTAGATAGAAAAAGGTCTATCTACAAGTAGTCCAGGGCTGATGTTGTGTCTCACAGCATTAGTGACCCAGTCTCCTCATGTCTTATTGCTCTGCTGGGGGTGCTTTCAACCCTGAAGTCCCTTGTGGTCCAAGAGAGTTGCCACAGTGACAGCCATTGCATTGCATTTCCACCAGCAGGAAAAGAGGAAGCTTCCTCCTTTCAGGACATTTCCTGGTTAGAGCATAGTCAGATGAGCTCACATAGCTGCAAGGGATCCTGGGAAATGTAGTCTTTATCCCAGGTGGCCATGTTCCCAGCTAAGAATTGGCATTTCTTTTTTGTTGTTGTTTTTAAGATTTTATTTATTTATTTATTTATTTATTTATTTATTTATTTATTTGAGGGTGGGGGCAGAGGGAGAGAGAGAATTCCAAGCAGGCTCCAGGCCCAGCGTGGACCCTGATGCGGGGCTCAGTCTCACGACCCTGAGATCATGACCTGAGCTGAAATCAAGAGTCCTATGCTTAACCGACTGAGCCACCCAGGTGACCCGGAATTGGGGTTTCTGTAACTGAGGATAAAGAGGAGAAAGGATTCCTGAAGACAGCTAAACAAAGAACAGAATGTATTTTTTCCTAAGGAAGGAAATCATCACATACACTTGTTGACTGCCATGCAATGTATTAAATGTGCTAATAGTGATGTATTCGAAGGACTATGGGAAGGTAAGAAGGGAGAGGCAGCGTGGAATAGGGTAGAGGTTCACAAAACCTGATTTAGACTTGACCACCTGGGCTTGAATTTGTTTTGACATCTCGTAGCTGTGTGACCCAACCCCTGCTTCCTAGCATTGCTGCATAAAATACAGGACATCTGGTGTCCCAATACTTGGGACATGCTTATACTAAAAAACCTGTTATTTATCTGAAATTGAAATTTTACTGGGAGTCCTGTATTTTTATTTGCTCTGTCTAGCTACCCCATCACCCCTTCCCCAACTGTAAAATGGAAGTTATTCAACTTCACAAACAAATGTATATTCCCTGGGAGTTTACTATATGCTGTATGCTGTTCTAGAAATGGTGATAAAACTTGGGCTATGGGGTCATTAGAGGGTTAGACCAGAAAGCTCATGTAAAGAGCCAGGCCTGGCCCAGGATCAGAGCTTATTGACTAGTTATACTGCTGCCGCCCCTGCTCGTAGGTCTGGGGGAGCTCTGGGGGGAAGAGGCTGAGGGATCCCAGCAGAACAACTTCTAAAGGGTGATGCTGGGGGACCCGTGACCGAGTAGATGGACACAGGTGTCTGGAGTGGCCACTGGACGTGTCCTGCCCACCCCAAGATCTAGTCCAGGTTCTTGCTTCTCTAGAAAGCCTTCTTGGGCTACTCTGACCGAAAGCCCTCTCCTCCTGCTTTGGTTTCATGGTATGTGTTAATACCTCTCCTTTTGCCATTAGGAAAAAATGTCCTAACACCTTTCATTCCATACAAGATTTGAGGTAACTTAGTTGGCAATTTCTCATTGACTGCATTGGCACGGCTCTTTTATTTCTCTCTCTCTCTCTCTGAGCTCTTGCATTGTTATTTGATGTTCTGTGGTCTCCCCTCCTTGTTTGCAATCCTCCTGCATTCCAGGGCCGTGGAACACAGTCCTTGAGAAACAGCCCTTCCAGGTTCAATAGCTGGGAGGTGCCTGGGCATTTCCTAAGAGGTAAACCCCACCAATCTTTCAAGTCTTTGGGTGAAGAATAAGTTTCAACCGCCACGCCCCCAGTGTTCCTCTCCCTGGGCATCCACTGGGGCGGAGGGGGGTGCTGTGGAGCCTCCCCTGGTCTGATCACAAAGCTGTCAGCCCACTGTATGGCTCTGGCAGGAATGACCTCAGAAGGTGCCATGGTGGGCAGAGGGAGCAGAAGGAGGGAGAGAAGCCCTGCTTTAAGATACTTTGAATATTGAGCCTCTCTGTGACATCTTAACTGAAGAAAGGGTTGCTTGACTGAATAAAAGGAAAAATTAAAGCCTCTGTTCTAGATGAAGCATTAACCATCTGGTTGGTGTCTATGGATACATTTCAAGGCACCATGTATCCCCTGAATTTATATGCAAAATTGGGATGTGTATATATGTTTGCACCGTTCTGGAGAGCGCATCCATAATTTTTGTCAGCTTTTCAAAGCAGTCTCTACCTAAAGAAGTTTAAGTGATTATTTTTAGGGACAACTCCTATTTCTTATTTGCATTTCAACTTTCGCCGGGCCCTGTATGGTGCGGCCCATTCCTTTGGAGTTCAGCTCCCTTCTGAGTTCACCTCTGCCTCCCCACTTTGCAATCCATGGGGTGGTGGAGGGCGCTCTGGGAGTGCGGATGCATCTTAACATCAGCCTAAGTCATACATGATTAGCAAGATAAATCCGCTTGGGGGATGGAGGGAGATGGGCTACTCCTATTGGCATCTGAAACCAACTATAAATGTTTTGCGTTATCTGTAGCTTGGGATTTTCTGGGCCATTGCGTGCACAGTTGGGAGTTGGCTGAACTAGGACATGGAACATCAGAGAAAACAGAAGAGAGCAGTGGACTTGTTGGTCTTGGAATAAGGAGTGAAGCATATACCGTCCCCTCCCACAGCACGCTGATTTCTTTCCCTAGAGCAGAGGTCAGGCAACTTCTGTCCATGGTCAAAGAGTAAATATGTTCATCTTTGTGGACCATGTGGTTGCAACTACCCCATCTTACTTGTGCAAAAGCAGCCACAGACTACATGTAAGTGAGTGACCGTGGCTGTGTTCCAATAAAACTTTATTTACAAAAACAGGTGGTGACCAGATTTGGCCAGTGGCCAGGATGCCCACCCATGAACTAAAGTGTATGAGGGCCCAGTTCACCCTTGCTTCCTCCCTCCCTTTGGAAGTTTCAAATAGTGGGGGTCAGCATGCCACCATGGCCCCCACTCAGTCCCTCCTGGGTTCCATTGCCCTCTAGGAGAGACCCACTTTGATTATAAATTGATCCTGACTCTTTCTGGGTGGCATTTTTTGCAGCCAAGTTCTTGGCAAAGAGTATGTTCGCTGACTCTTCTTGTTAACAACTCTGGTTTCATAAGCCTGTTTGGATGGTCCTCCTGCAACTCCATCCAGTGATATAACATTTTTCCAATCTGTGCTGATGGGCTCCTGGAAGCAGGAGATGGAGCTCAGGCTCAAGGGCGTTGCTGTCCAAAGCCTCACCAGCCAGGGTGGTCCGAACTCAAAGCTAGGCAGCGAGGCTTTCTTAACTGTAGCCACTCCCTCCAAGGCCCACTTGTGAAAAAAAATTAAAGATATGTAATTACATGCTCATCTATATACGTGTCTATAGCTTTTTAAAATTGTGGTAAAAACTGGGGCGCCTGGGTGACTCAGTCGGTGAAGCGTCTGCCTTCGGCTCAGGTCATGATCTCGGGGTCCTGGGATCGAGTCCCGCATCTGGCTCCCTGCTCAGCGGGGAGCCTGCTTCTCCCTCTCCCTCTGCTGCTCCCCCTGCTTGTGCTCTCTCTCTCAAATACATAAATAAAATCTTTAAAAAAAATTGTGGTAAAAACCATATAACATCAGATTTACCATCTGTAAGATAATAGAAAATATATATCTTGGTATCTGTCCCCAGTTCCCGGCATAGAGCTCCAAAATCCTTGTAGTCTCCTAAGTGATAAGAACACTAGGAGCATGTCTTATTCTAATGTTTGTCTTTGGCCCTGTGCCTGGCACAGGCTCCTGAATCCCTTGTGAATTCCTAAGTGCTAAGCACTAGGAGGATCTTTCGTTCTGATGAGGTGACTCTGGGTGGGCTCTGCATGGCTCCTGGATGGAGGCTGGTTGCTAGAAAGACCAAGCCATGATTAAAAGCTTTGGTATTTCCAAAAAAAAAAAAAAGCTTGTTATTTCCAGCCCGTCTCTCACTTCTCTAGACAGGGGAGAGGGGCTGGGCATGGAATTCATGATCAATCCTGTCAATATAAAGAAGTACCCCCAAAACCCTGACAGTACTGGGTTTGGAGAGCTTCCAGGTGGGGGGAACACATCCTCGTACCGGGTCACACACCCAGCTCCATGGGAACAGAAGCTCCTGCGTTGGGGACCCTCCTGGGTCTTGCCCTATGTGTCTCCTCACCTGGCTGTCCATCTGTATCCTTTCTTATATCCTTTAGGGAGCTGGTAAATGTTAAGCATTTCCCTGAGTTCTGTGAGCCACTCTAGCACATCACATGAGCCCAAAGGGGGAGGAGGTCATGGGGAGCTCCAATTTGCAGCCAAGTCAGATGGATGTTGTGGGTAACCTGGGGAATTTCCTTCATGTAGAGGCTGAAAAATAGTCCATTGTATGTATGTTCTACATTTTCTTAACTCATTCATCCATTGATGGACCTTCAGGTTGCTTCTACCTCTTGGCTGTTGTGAATAATGCTGCAGTGAACATGGGGGTGCAAATATCTTTTCAAGACCCTATGTGCCGTCCTTTGGGACGTATACCCGGAAGTGGATATATGGGTTTGCTGGATCAAATGCTGATTCTGTTTTTATGTTTTTGAGGAACTTCCACTCTGCTTTCCATAACAGCTGTACCAGTTTACATTGCCAGCAACATATTTATAGCTTTTTTTTTTTAACATTTTATTTATGTATTTCACAGAGAGAGAGAGTGCAAAAGCAGGGGAGTGGCAGGCTAGGGAGAAGGAGAAGCAGACTCCCCACTGAGTAGGGAGCCTGATGCGGGGCTCGATCCCAGGACCCCGAGGTCATGACCTGAGCCGAAGGCAGACGCTTCACCGACTGAGCCACCCAGGCACGTGAGCTTTTTTTTTTTTTTTTTTTTGAAAGGAAAAATGGAAGTGGGATAGTCTATCTTTTTATTTAAAAATATTTACTGAGCCTGCCCATGGCTAGGCACTGTGGTACAGTATTGGACCAGGTAAATCCTTGCTGTCTTGGTGTTCCAGGCTGGTTGTAGAGACAGTCAATAACCAATAGACGTATGCTGCCACTAGTGAAATAAAAGAAAAGTTTAATTTTGCCATGTTTGGTAGGGGGGAGTGGCACTGGGGCTTCCAGGAAAGAAATGGAGGGGGTGGACCCCCTTACCACTCTTCCTTAGCCAAATAAATGCATCTGCAGAAGCCTACAGTTGGAGCTTAACTATGGGAAACCTACTTATCATAGATTATTTTAAAAATTGGAATGAAATTCATGTAACATAAAATTGACCATTTTAAGTGAACAATTCAGTGGCCCTTAGTACATTCACCATGTTGGGCACTGCCAGTTGTATGTGGTTCCAAACCATTTTCGTCGTTCCAAAGCAAGACCTTATACCCATTAAGTAGTTACTCTCCGTTCCCCTTCTTTCCGGTCCCTGACAACAACCAATCTGCTCTCTGTGTCTATGCATTTACCTGTTCTGCCTATTTCATATAAATGGACTCATACTGGGGTGCCTGGGTGGCTCAGTTGGTTAAGCAACTGACTCTTGATTTTGGCTCAGGTTGTCATCCTAGAGTCATGGGATCCAGCACCCCCCCATCCGCTCCACGCTCAGTGGGGAGTCTGCTTGCGATTCTCTCTCTCCCTCTCCCTCTGCCCCTCCTGCTTGTGTTCTCTCTCTCTCTAAAATAAATACATAAATCTTAAAAAGTAATAAATGGACTCATACTATATGTGATCCTTTATGCCTGGCTTCTGTCACTAGCCTCATATTTTGAGTTTCATACACACTGTGGCATGATTCAGTACTTCGTTCCTTTTAATGGGCGAATAACATTCTGTTGTATAGATAGACCCATTTCGTGTATGCATTCATCCACTGATGGACACTTGGGTTGTTTCCACCTTTTAGCTACCGAGGATAGCGCTGCTGTGAACTTCTCTGTACAAGGATTTGTCTGAGTGCCTGTTTTCATTTTGGGGGAGGGAGGGATCACAGATATTTGTAGCTTCGTGACCACTCAGGTTCCATCCCATGATAGGAAGCAGAGCGATGGCGTGAGCTGCCCCAGTGAGCTGGTGGGAAACCAGGAACCAGGCTGCACTTTCTGTTACTTCCGTTCCTTTCCCTCCTGGCTGGGCTGGCGTTCATTCTCTCCCTCCTGCTCTGAATCTTGAAAAGTCCCTGCCCTCCTCACACAGTCCCCAACTCCCATAAGCCACCTTTACTCAAAGAGAAGAGCAATCCACAGTCAGCCATTCTGGAGCCCCGGAAGGCCCTGCCCACTCTGGCCGCCTGGTCCCCATCTGCAGCCTCTGCAGGGGCCTTGCGGGGACGGATGTCTCCTGATGCACTGACTTCCCTCTGCGGTTCCCAAGGGAACGGGAGGTAGGACCAGGCTATCCTCCAGGGTGACTTCACATCTGCCCCCAAATAAGTCCTTTTGTGAGGCATCCTTTGCTTGGGGGCAGTGATAGATGTTATGGGCCAGGGGAGAGGATCAGGGGATGTTGTGGAAGCCCCTCCCCCTGGAGGAAAGCACACCCTTCCCCCCCCAGGTGGATCCCCTCCCCGTACTGGATCTCCGCCTCCCACCCTGCCCCCGCCTTGGATTTCCCAGGACAGGGAAGAGATATTTGTCTTGAGATTGAGGTTCAGAAGATTCTAGGATTCTCTAATCAGGTGGCAGAGGAGGCCTAAGTCCTTGGTTCTGAGCTTCTCTTTTTAAATGCTTCTGTTTCAAGGTTGAGTGATTTGTTAAATTCCAAGGATCACTGTTTGGTGACACCTGAGAGTGCCATCCCTCGCCGGGTTAGATATAAGCCAGAAGAAGGAAGATGGAGAGTGGGAGAGAGAGAAGAGCAGAGCATGCACAGTAGGAGAAGACACACACCCAAGAGAAACATATGATGGTGGAGAGGGTCATGCCTCCATGGGTTCAGTAGCCCTGTTGTCTCCGTCTTTGACCTTGAGGGGGCTGACTTTTCTCTAGTGTTTCAGCCTCCCCAGCACTCAGCAAAAACCCAGCATGTGGTAAATGCTCAGTAACGAATCAATTACTATAACTGTGATGAGGCTAGGATGGGGCATGCAGAGCTGACCAAGCTCCCACCTTGGCCTAGACCATTGGATTTCCCCGCCCCGAAATGGTAACTCATCTGTTGGGCAAGCAAGTAACACAGTTACCTCTGCTCCAAACAGAATCAAAATGAAATGTCAACTAGTAGTTTGGGTTCAGTTCTGGAAACAATCATGTTTCCTGCCCAGGTTAGCCTGCCTTCAGGTCCTCAACAGTCTGATTGACAAGAGTTGCGAGAACTCTGTATTTGCTTATTAGTCTAATGGACAGACTGGAAGGTGGCTTCCCAGGGCAGAGCTGCTTTTATGTTGTCCTGTTTTCCTTGGGCATAACTTACCACTGGGGAACATCTGCATTATCTAATTTATTCCTTTGAAGCATTTCATTTTTGTTGATTGCTGCTTAAAGGTCATTTCCAAATAAACACGGAAAGAAAGGTCACCGCACCCAGTGGAAAAATCGGCTTTGGTCCTGTCCAATTCTAATGCGGACCTCCTCTCCGGCAGAGCCTGTTCTTTCAGTTGTATGTGGCTAATTGTGTTGCCCTTTGATTCTCGGCTCTGGATTTGGGGATGGGGGCTAGCAGTTGGATGGCAACAGGTGCAAATCTCGCTGCGAATCTTTATTTATGGAAGTGTGGGCGAAGGTGTGGGGGCAGGAAATGGGGATTAAGTCATTTCCAGAAATCACTAGGTAGTAATACAAGTTCTGGCTGGCATTCCTGAACAACTGTGCTCCTGGCCTAGATGAATTGGATGCCTCCAGACTTGTAGATGAAATCGTGGGTTTGCTGAGCAGGATTTTGGAAGAACACAAGGAAGGGAGATTATGGCAAAAGACCAGGGATGTTCACCTTTGTCTGTGTTTTCCAAATGGTAAAGAAGGAAAAGATTTCAAACCAAGGCTCGTTGATTTACTGCCAGGCTCGGGGTGTGTTCTTAGAACCGATTAACTGCAGATGGTTTGTGTGCACAGAGAGGAAAGACTTGAGTTACAAAGAGGAAGCTGCATTGACGTTATCCATTTGTTTTCGCTGTTGGCTTACTTGGTAGATGTGCTGTGGACCTGGGATCATGGGATTTTAACAGGGCATTCACTACGTGGGCCTGAAGCTCGGGCAAGCTGGTGGGGTGGTGGGGAATCGAGAGCTGCCCACAGGGGCCACATCCCAGGCAGGTGTGGGTGAAAATGAAGGGAAGGGCATCGGCACGTAAAGATGGGTTGCCAGGATGAGGAAAAGGATTTGTGGTCGGGAAGATCAAGAGGATTAAGGAGGAAGATATAAAGGCAAAAAATAGTGGGAGAACCAGAAGTGAACTCGGTTGTTGGGAGAGGTGTGTGTGTGTGTGTGTGAGAGAGAGAGAGAGAGAGGTGGCTTGCGTAGTGTGTGTGGGATTCCACAGGCTAGCCTCAACGTCAAGAGTGGGCCAAGGCTCTGTGCCGAGGGCTTTCCCTGTGCCATTCCCGCGTCCCAGCAGCTTTGAGTTCTCCCATTTTATAGATGATGAACTAGAGGCACCAGTCCATGAGAGGTAGAGGTGGGTGGGAATCCTGGGCATGGGACACCGGGTCTCAGACCCTCCAGCACTGCACTGCATGCCTCTCTGAGGACCCAGCTGACACCTGAGCCCAGAGGAGGGCCTCACACACTGGGTGCCACACGACGGGCCATCGTTGTCTATCCGATTTGGCAACCACAACAACAGAAGAATTCCCACTGGCTGATAATGGAAGTGGAATTTGGAGACCCCCTTCAGAAGTGTAGTTCGGCTGTGTCCATCAAGATAAAACACGCTCATACCCTATGTCCCGACTTGCTCCTCCAGGATTGGCTCCTGCAGAAATGTCCTCAGCAGCGCTTAAACACACGAGAGGAATCGTTAGAGCGTCATCTGTCCTAGCAAAATATTAGGAACATCCTAGAAGTCCTTCAGGAGGTCAACTCAAATACAGTTCATCTCCTCAATAGAATTGCTGCAGGGAACAGAAGGAAGAGGTAGAGTCATGTGGGATGGGCTTGGGGAGAGGTCTGTGGAGAGAAAAGTTGTAGGATAAACTATATATGATATCGTACAATAATCAATCATTATGTAATCATTATATTTATATATTATATAAATGTATTTTTTATACATTTTAAAAAATATTTATTTATTTATTTATTTATTTATTTATTTATTTATTTATTTATCAAATCAGTCAGGGGGAGAGAGAGAGAGCACAAGTAGGGGGAGGAGCAGAGGGAGAAGCAGGCTGCTTGGGACTCCATCCCAGGACCCTGGGAGCATGACCTGATGGCAGATGCTTAGCTGACTGAGCCACCCAGGCGCCCCTATTTATACATTTTTTTAAGGAGGCTTCACGCCCAGCATGGAGCCCAATGCAGGGCTTGAACTCATAACCCTGAGATCAAGACCTGAGCTGAGATCAAGAGTTGGATGCTCGACCGAGTGAGCCACCCAGGCACTATTTATACATTTTTTATATAAGAAAATACATGTAAATATACATAACATTATATAATTTGAAATTATATGTATATATATGTTTGTATGTATATATCTGTGTAAGTATATAGATATATGAAAATGCACATGTAGGTATATAGATACATATATACTTTTTTTCATATATCTATGTACTTATATATACACACACACATACACACACATGTACACCTATGTGAACTTCTGGGGGATGATGTAGAGGACGCTTGTGCATTTTGATGTGCCACGCAGCTCAAGAGATGACCACTGATTTGGTTCAGCCACTGACTTAGATAAACTAAGGCAGTGGTTCTTCCTCTGTCTCTGCCCTGACACACTAAAGGATTTGTGGCCCCTCCGCCCCCAACAGCGTCCCCAGGGCAGTTATTCTCAATTACAGGATCTTGCCAATCGAGAGGTATCTCAGACACTCTGGTCATTAGTGTGGGATCATGCCTCAGTCTCAGTCTCTCATCTGTAGAGTGGGCATGGTACAGATGAATAAGGTGGTTCTGAAGATCAGATACATTGCAATAGGTAGAGTACTTAGAATGGCACTTTGTGCAAGGTCACGCGGTAGCTCTTATATGTAATTTAAAAAAATTCCCAAGATGGTCCTGCTACACCTCCCTGCCCTCTCTACCCCATCCCCAACCTGACTGGTCAAGAATCTCCAGTCTAAGCTGGAAGGAGGTCTTTGAACCAATGAATTCATTGGTGAACTTAGCAGATTTATTTAGTGAGCACCTACTGTGCAGATTCATTTCTGTAGGTGCTGGTGATACAAGGCTGTGTGCTTGGAGCTTTGATTGTCATAAGGAAGACACACACCAATCAGACACAACACAACAATAACCCTTCCCCTGGCTCCCCACAGCTGAAAACAGATCAATTACGTGTTGCAAGTGATTTAAGTTTTCGTATGCTGATCCCAAGATCCCCACCCTTATCTGTGCTCCCTTCATTCAATGACTATGTCATGATTGCCTCTGAGTATTTACAGTCCACCGTGATGTGCAGTGCCCTCTGCCAAGCCCCCAGCCGTGATGGATGCCTCAGGTTCTTGAAGTCTGTCTTGCTGCTGAACATCCTAATTCCCTGAAGCCCAGCAAAAAGGAAGGGGCTGCCTCTCCCTCTGGGCCAGGCCAGCGGGCTCAACCCTCTGTTGCTCCCCATGACACATCAGCCACTGGGCTCATGCCCCAGTTCCCTCTAGGTTGTCCTGATCTGGCTGTAAAGCAATTATTTTAGCCTCTAGTCAATTCTTGTTGAATCACCAAGGGACCTCAGAGCTCCCACAGGCCCCAAGAGAGAAATCTGGTTGAAAGATTGGGCAGTAGCTGGCTGGCTGCATAAATGTCATCTAGGACTGCTTATCATGCTGATGTGCTTGGTGCTCTCTCTGGCCTCCTGGCTCACTTGAGAACTCTGGGGTCCTGGGTCCTAAAGAGGGGTTCGTGCCTGGTTCTCAGGCCCTCACAGATGCCCCAACTCAGCTCGTCTTCAGGGGCGGAAGCCAGCCTCTGCCAGCAGCACCCAGCTGCGCTCCAGATGTCTCACTCACTCGGCCTGGCAGCTCACTGCACACTTTGTTGTAGCCCCTCTGTCATTGAAAGGGGCCTCGGTTGGTTGGAGGGAATTCAGAGGAAGCCACAGCAGTGCTGCGAGGATGGGGACATGGGACTGATGTAGGGTTCAGTGGGAGAGCCCAGCAAAGGATAGGAAAGGTGAGAAAAGGTCCATCCATCATCTTTGAGCGTGTAATACGTCATTGTACAGAAGGTAGTGATTACCTGTGGTCTAGCCATGCTGAAGAAAAGGTTTAAACTGCATCATAAGAGATTTCAGGTGGACCAAGCAAAGTGAGATCACACAATACTGCATTTTACTGAACCTGAGACTCCAGTCACCCAAGGATGCACTAGGAATGCATCAGGGAAGAAAAAGAAAAGCATACTGCCGAAACCAATATGACTTACTTATACTGAGAAATTTTCAGTTTTACTTATTGAAAGAGCTCTTTTATGCTTAGTTTTATATTATAAATACACGTAAAGGAAAAAATACCTATATGCATACATACACATTATATATATATATTATAGATACATATAAAGGAATAGAATTAAAATTAATTGCAGGAAGAATCACTTCTTGAAACTTCTTCATATTTGAGACTGATGCTTCTCAGCCCCTTTTCAGGTTATGTATTTTTTTCCCCTCATATACAGTATAGTCCCTATCTAGAGTGTTGCTGATGTAGCATTTCTTAAAAGAATCCATAAAGAAGGGGCACCTGGGTGGCTCAGTCTGTTAAGCATCTGCCTTCAGCTTAGGTCATGATCTCAGGGTCCTGGGATCGAGCCCCGTGTTGGGATCCCTGCCCAGCAGAGTCTGCTTCTCCTTCTCCCTCTCTCCCTTGCCCCTGCTTGTGCTCTCTCTCACGTGCTCTCTCTCTCTCTAATATATAAATAAAATAAAATAAAAAAATAATCCATAAAGAAATAAAAGCCATTGGGGCTAATCTCTTGATGTAAGCCAACCTTGTATATTTAAGCCAAATGCGTGGAGGAGTGCTTCCCAGCTTGAACAGCGTCAGAATATCCTGAAGGGCTGGCGGAAACGCATGTTGTTGGACCCCACTCACAGATTCTGGCTCAATCGGTCTGGCATGTGGCCTGAGAATTTGCATTTCTTGCAAGATCCCAGGTGATGCTCATATGCTGATCCAGGGACTCATGTAGGACTGGGCCACTCTGCTCCCTCCAGGAATGTTACTGAAGACATCCGATTTCCCACCTCTATGCTCCCTGACCGTCTATCTCCTAGGGGCCAGAAGAGTTCCCCTCGGCTTCTTCCCCACCTGCAAGGTCCTACTGAGCGTTTCAGGCCTCCGCTTCCAATGTGGGCGCATGATTAGGCTTTGATGACTGCTTCCCACCTGCCACCTGGCTGATGGCAAAATGAATCAGATTTCCGAGAGGCCAAAACGGGGGTGAGGCGGTGGTGCGTGCATCTTAGAATCAACACAATACAATAGTTAGCCCTGTCTACATGCCTTGAGTGAGGGTGAGGCTCAGGCCGGCCTGGAGCCAGAGGTGGGAGCTTCTCCCCTGTCCCCAAGCCTCCTGGGGCTACTCAGACAGAAAACACCATCGCCAGCAGTAGGGTCCCCCTTCTGTTACCAGGGCTGAGGACTGGGCCAGATGGCTTATTTACTCTGGTGATTCTAACATACATTAGCCAGCATTTTTTTTTTGTTAACAGTGCTGTTAGAAACCCTCCAGTATCATTCAGCATGGCATTCCAATAAAAAGGCGAAAAGGCCTTCCTTGCGCTCTGCCGGTTAAATAATAAAGAGCAGCTGTAAGCAGAGAGGCAGGCAGCATGAACTTGGTGGCAGTCGGGCTGCTTGTCTTCATTAATGTCATCTACAGAAAGCTTTGCCTTAGACGTGAGTAGGCCCTTAGGCCACCCAGCTGGTTCTCCCCAGGAGCCTGCAGGGATCAGCTTGGCCTGGTTTTTGAGACTTTAACGAGCTCCCCAGCAGGCAGACCATCTCCCTTCGCTTCCTGTTGCCCTAAGAGTGCCTCTTCTTTGTCTAAGATGGTGGTTCTCAGCTGGGAGCTGTTCGGCCCCTCCGGGAGACGCCGGGCAATGACTGGCGACATTACTGGTTGTCACATTGGGAGGGGGCGCTCCTGGCGTCTAGTGGGGCGAGGCCAAGGATGCTGCTAAGCATCTGACCATGCACAGGACAGCTTCCCCCACTGCAGAGAATGAAGTGGCAAATGTCACTAAGGCCGTGGTGGAAAAATGCCTGCCTAATAAAGCAACCACGGGATCCAAGATGCTTGTGCTGGACTGCTGCGTTATCCTTCTTGAAATTTGGAGGAGAGAACCAAGAGAGAACATAAAACGATTCTTTAGGCAGTATTGCTCCGCAGCTTTCCTGCTGTGTGATGCTGTAATTGCTAATAAAAAGCTATAATTCACTTGGCACCACTTTTGGATGGTTTCTCCTGATATTTAAACAATAAAAGAGACGGCGCATGCACAGACTCACAGACTGTTTAAGGAACAAATTTTATGCAAAAATCTCATGCTCCTGACACTTGAGTGTATATAGGAACATCCCCCCGGGGAGGGGGGGGGTCTGCTTAAACTGTTTGTTCTGGTTCATCAGGTCGAAATGGGGGCTGGGATTCTGCACCCCTCCCAGGCTCCCCACCTGGGAGCTGCTAGATGGCCCTATGCTGCAGGTGCATGGCTCACACCCGGAGGAGCCAGGTACTGATGGCCTTCAGCTGCCCTTCATGTGTGTGATGTGATGTGGAGGGACCCAGAACTGTTCTGAAGAAAACCAAAAGTCTAGCATCCGAGACACCCCCCAGTCCTTTGAAACCAGGATGGTTGGTCACTCTATGAGCCCCACCACATCCCCAGGGGAAGGACAAGTTTGGACCGTTCAGATTTCCTTTAATGAGGAAGGTCTGAGTCCCATGCAGTGGGAACTCAAGGGAAGCTTTTTATGTATTTTAGTCTCTCTCCCATTCTGGGGAAAGAAGCGGGTATGAGTCAGGAAACCCAGCTGCTTGACATCGGGGCACATTTTTGGTATCACCAGGAACTGTGTTTCTCATCCTCTGCCTGTGAAATGTGCTGTTCTCTGAAAGGTCTTTCAGCCTCTAGTCTTTTCTTCTTCCCATCCCTGTTACCCTCTGCTTCTAGATTCTTCCCTACCTCCTCCTTGGAGCAGGCCATTCCCCCATGCCAAACTTCCAGTATTTCCTGACTGATAAAGTTCTTGAGGGTTTTGCCCACAAGGAAGTAAGTTTTGCGGTGGGTAGAAAGTGTGAGATGTTTCCAAACTCTTAAGTAGCTTATGTTCTCAATGGGTGACAAATACACATGACTTATTTTTTAAAAAGGTCTGAGATTTTATATAATAAAGGGCTCCCATGCTGCATGGAGCATAGAGTCTGTGTTGATGTGGATTTGCAGGTGAATTAGGGTAGACTCAGGAAGCACGCCATCCAAACCCTCAGTACTATGGTTTGTCCAATTTCCGGGGAGTTGGCCAAACACTCTGGTTAATTTCTGCCTCTCGGCGTTTGCTTAAACTGGTCTCCCCATCATGATTGTGTTTTCCTCTCCTCCCTGTCTACCCACATCGCTCTCTGTCCTATAAGGATCCGGCCCTCACCAACGCCTCCACTCTCCCAGCCCTTAACGACCTCTGCTCTAGGACTTCGGCATCATCGGCGTGGCACCATTTTCCAGCTGGTAGTAACCACCACCCGGACCGATGAGGGTTCGGAGATGGGAAAGCCTCTAAGAGAATAGGATGAATTAGCACTTATGGGGAGGAGATCATCTGTGGGTGAGCTCCTCCCCAAACCCCCTGCCAGGCTTGTCACCTCAAGCCCCATGGGCCCCCTGGGGCGGCTGCTGCACTTCTTCTTTGATTAATCTTGTGCTCGGGGGTTTTCCTGAGGTCGTGTTCGGGAAGTCTTGCCTAGGAGTGTGTACTGTAACAATGAAGAGTCTTAAAAAATAGTAGGTCACCCCTCATTTATTTGACAAATATTTATTAAGTATCTTCTCTGTTCACCAGAGGGATAGCACGCATTCATTATAATTCCCTTTAGAGTTGAAAAGCCTAATTGGTGTATGTGTTAGAACAGCAGTGGACAAGGGCTGGGAGCTGCTCACATAGTTAACTGTTTTGCATCGATATATTTACATTGTTCTCCTGGTTTCTGGAAGCCAGGAACTGTGTGTTTCATTTATTCTTTACCCCCCGCAGCCGTGATTCCCAGCTTGGGGTTCCTGAGCTTGAAGGAGCTACCTAGTATCGTGTTTATCAATTATTAATATTTCCAAAAGCCAAACGAGGCAAAGGCAAATTAAAATCTAATTTCTTTGCTTTGGGCTGGAATGATAACCTCTCAGCTCTGTAGCTCTGGTATCTCATGTCGATCTGAAGCTCTGATCAGTAGTTACATCAGTGTGTCTTTAATGAATTTTAAAATGGGGAAAATAACTCTGGCTTAACATCATTTGGTTGACGAAATTCTTTTAAACTGTTTTGGGGGGGATGGGGTTGGATAAATAATAACAGGTAGCTTCTAGTCAGCACAGAGATAGTTACACACTGGATAATCAATGCTTGTTAAAGTGAACACAAAGTAGATTTTGGTACGAACATGGACCAGAGAGTGCTTTCCCCACCATGGCTATAGAAGGTTCTGGAAGAACTCAGAACAGCCTTCTCAACCCCAGGTGGAGGCACCTCAGGGGACGACATTCTGAAGTCCGACTGCCATGTGACCTCCTGACAGCAGTTGGGTATGTGTCAGGGGTCCTGCATGAAGCGCCTCTTTTTGTACTTCCGTGGAGCTGGAGGGAGGAGAACGGGAGCATCAGTTGCCCCATACTTGTGGGTACTTGCCTGGGAATACCTAGGGAGCATTTGGGATGGCCAGAGGAACGGGGCCTCTGGTGGGCAGTGGGAGCTCACCCGTCTGTGGGCGCCTCAGGGCTCAGATGTTCTGAGCCGTGGCCCCGCCAACCATCTGTCTGTGAAACTGGAAGGCAAGAGTGTGACAGGCCCGCCTGGTAGTGACAGGCGGTCCCCAGGGGCTCCAGGAGGCGCCTGTGCATGTGGGAGGGAGGGAGGGAGGGAGGGGCCTTCCTTGGGCCTTCGGTTCTCATCACTCAGAGACTACCTCATTCTGCAGCTGACCTGGTGAAGAGCTAATGAGGTGAAGACAATTCTTGGAAATGACTGATTAAAATAAATCGTGGAAAATTTCCAGGGAACCTGGCTTTCCAAAGAGCTGGGTGTTTTAAACATCCAGGTGGCTTGGGATGCAAGCACAGAGTCTATTTTATGGACTGATAGATAGTCTTCTGCTGAGAATTCGTAGAACCTGGCTGGGGTTTCTCTACTGGCTTTCGGTGTCATGGTTTAAGCTCAGTGAGCCTTGTTTCCTGTATTCGCTTTCTTTTATACCTTATTAAAATATTTTTAAATTATAAAAGGAACATAGCATTACAGAAAGGGGGAAAAGCTCTACATTCTCATCACCCAGTGCCCCAACTAATTTGTATGAATTCCCTACTAGTCTTCTGTTACTTGTGTATTTTTTTTACTAGTGTGATAACAAAGTGGCATATTTTTGTCTATTGCTTTTATCGCAAAATATGACATAAATATTTCCTATGTTGCCATGATAGTTACCGTTTTTACTAACCGCATGAAAGTCCACAGCATTTATGTTCTATAATTTATTTTTTTGTTGAGCATTAGGATGACCAATATCTTTTCCTGTCTGTAATTTTAAATAGTTTTATTAAGGAAGTTCCTGAGAAATCATACTGATGAGCCAACCCCATTAACAGGAGCAGAAGGCACCGGGTAATTTGTGAGCCTCCATCATTCCGTTTAATTAGGCACATGATTTATTCGAGTGCCTTTTATGTGGAAGGGCTTTCTGTCTGTATTATTCTTGCAGATCCCCGTTGACGGTTCCTGAATGTGCGGCAAGATTATAAAGCTTTGCCAATTATGCCCACTGGAGGTAAAAGACCAGTGTGAATCCGTGTAAAGTTTCAATTACATCATATTTTTTAAAAAAAATTTAACTAGTTCTTTTTAAAAAAGATTTATTTATTTATTTGAGAGAAACACAGAGAGAGAGCAGGAGGAGGGGCAGAGGGAGAGGGAGACAGAGAAATCCTCAAGCAGACTCCCCGCTGAGCACAGAGCCTGGGGGCAGGACTGGATCCCAGGACCCCGAGATCGTGTCCTGAGGCCAAATCAAGAGCCGAGGCTTAACCGACTGAGCCACCCAGGCGCCTTTCAATTACGTAGTATTTTTATTTATTTTTTATTTTTTTAAAGATTTTATTTATTCATTTGACAGAGAGAGACACAGCGAGAGAGGGAACACAAGCAGGGGGAGTGGGAGAGGGAGAAGCAGGCTTCCCGCCGAGCAGGGAGCCTGATGTGGGGCTCGATCCCAGGACCCTGGGATCATGACCTGAGCCGAAGGCAGACGCTTAACGACTGAGCCACCCAGGTGCCCACATAGTATTTTTATACAATTTTAGAACTCTTACTATGAAAATAACTACAGTATTCCACACTCTTGCTTTGGGGATGTGTTAAGACACAGAATGGGAATGTCAGTTGTTTGCAGTATGCCCGGAAAGGACCTGAAATATTTTTATTAGCTTTGGTATCCTGACCCGTGTCCCTGTAGTTTTGCTTACAATAATCATTTTCATGGTTGAGCTGCAAGGCTGTGACTCTGATCCGACAGCCTAGGATGATTAAGGACTCACAGATGTGTGACATGTGGGGGAGATGGGGCCAAGGGGAGGCCTGGGGTCCGCCCCCCGATTCTGGCACAAACCACCTGCCAGCCCAGGGTTTGCGCCGCCATCCGGGAAGGAAGAGGCGTGGACCAGAAGCTCTTGGAGATGCTTCCCAGCGCGAAATTTCATGGTATAAGCCACGGTGACCTTCTGCCCTGTGTTAGTTTGCTGGAACTGTCTTTATAAAGCACCACAGACTGAGTGGCTTCGACAACAGAAATTTGTCATCTCAGTTCTGGAGGCTGGGAGTCTGAAATCAAGGTTTGGGCAGGGTCGGCTCCTTCTGAGAGTCCCGAGGGAAGGATCTGTCCAGGCCTCTCTCCTCAGCTTGCAGGTGGCTGTCTTGTCCCTGTGGCTCTTCATGTCATCTTTCCTCTATATGTGTCCCTGTGTCTGGAGATTTCCTTTTTATAAGGACACCAGTCATATTGGGTTAGGGCCCATCCTATCATGATCTCACCTTGACTTGATCACCTCTGTAAAGACCCCATCTCCAAATATGGTCCTATTCTGAGGGACTGGGGGTTAGGGCTCCAACATGTGAATTTCAGTGGGGGGTGGGGTGGGGTGGGGTGGGGGACCGGACACAGTCCAACCGGTAAGGAGCCCAAGGGTGGAAGCTGAACTAGGAAGCCTGGTGGCCTCCTGTCGGGTTGAGAAAGTCCTTTTTAGCACAAAGAGATGGCTTCCTCCCTCCTCTTTTCCTCTGTCCCTCCCTCCTTCCCCCTCTCATCTCTCTCCTTCTTCCCCCTCCTCTCCCTCTCTCCCCCTCTTCCTTCCTTACTTCCTTCCTTCTTTCCTTCCTTCTTTCCGTCCTTCCTTCCTACCTCTTTCTTTCTTTTCTTTCTTAAATTAGGACACAAAAGAACTCCTCAGATACACTTGGGTAAAACCTTGCTCCCAGTCTGTGGTCTGGCACTGTTTTGCTTTGGCAATTCAATCAGGGAATCCATACTCAACATAGGAGGAGCCTCAGAGGTCACCTGGTCCAGCCCTTACATTTTTCAGTTTTAGAGAGGGAAAGAAACGGGCCCAAGATTGCCCCCTGAGTTATTGGCCAAAAAGAACAATAAAAAATAAAAAAAATGTGGAGCTCAAACAGCAGTACCCTGATTCCTTAGAAGGAGCCTGCATGCTTCCTCCCTGATTGCTTCTGTCACTGCTGTCGCCCTGGCAGGTCCCTGAGGCCAAGGGCACACCTGGCTTAAGTGACAAATGCCTCCGTTCATGCTCACCTGGCCGCTGTCATGCACAGGCCCACAGACCCAAAGGAGGGCTTTCCTGAACGAGAGCTCAGGTGTCTGAGGAAACTCTCTGGCTAGGAGGTATTTTACTGTTTTTATTCACCTGCCACAGACATATTTTGGGAAAGATGTGAAGGGATGTGTTTAAGGATGAATTAGGTTTCCTACAGTGACTTTTGGGGGGGATGGTTGGGGGCTGCGAGGGGGAGGTGTGGGCATGGAAGAGACAGGAATCTTGGCCCAGCCGGCAGAAAGGCTGGCGGGAAAATAGGACATGGGTTCATTTAGGGATGGATCATTCGGGAAAATGGAGAGCCCAGTCAGATGTCTGGGGATCCGGCACCCGACTGCCTACTCAGCCCTCTGATGGTGGCAGAGGGATGGGGAGGGTGTGGTCGTTGTGCATTTTGCTCAGGGCAACTCCTGGTGCCTGGGGGCTTCCCCACCAGCTTGTGGTAGAAATGATTGGAGTCAGGGTGCCTTGGTCTCCTGGCGGCCATAGCAAAATACCCTAGACTGGGGGCCTGAAACAATAGAAATGGATTCCCTCATGGTTCTGGAGGCCAAAAAGTCAGAAAGTGAGAAGCAGGCAGGGCCGTGCTCTCTGAAGGCTCTGGGGGAATCCTCCCTTGCCCCGTCTAGCTGGTGGTGCCTCCCGGCCCTCCTTGGCTGAGGCCCTGTTACTCTGGTCTCTGTGTCTGTCTCCACATGGCTTTCTCGTCCCTGTGTCCTGGTCCTCTCCCCTCTGTCTCTTGTAAGTACACGTGTCACTGGATTTAGCACCACCCACTTAATCCAGGATGACAGCCCCTCCAGGTCTTTACATCAGCAAAGACCCTTTTCCCCAATAACGTCCCATGCACAGGCACCGGGGTTAGGATCTGAATGTATCTTTTGGGGGGTGACCATTCAGGGCCCTACATGAGGCTTCTCAGATGACCCCACACCGCACCCACACGTCTCCAGTCCTGGCCTTGTTCCCACCCAGCTCAGTCCAATGGGACCTGGAGAGACTCGGGGAGTCTGCTCCTCCCTTTGACTGTGGATGGTTAAGGGACCACCTCCCCGCCTTCTTCCCTTCTGCACATGAGGCAGGCTCCCTCCCCACCAGCCCATCTTCTGTGGCTCCTGCTTTGCTGGTGCCATTCCCTGGGGGGTTTGACAGCGGGAGACCACCGTCCTCACTGGAAAGGTTCATCCACCCCTATCATCAGCCCTCCTTGAACCTCTGCTGATGAGATGACTTTTGTTTCTGCTCCCTCTTGGAGAGAGGAATAAACTTTCTAGCATTCCTGCCTCCTTCCCCATTCCCTGGGGCCTCTTAGGATCTTTGCAGGCCCCTAAAGAACTCCTGCATTTTTAAAAAAAGATTTATTTATTTATGAGAGAGAGAGAGAGAGCACGAGTGGGAGGTGCAGAGGGAGAGAGAGAGAGAGAGAGAATCTCAAGCAGACTCCCTGCTGAGCGCGGAGCCCGATGTGGGGCTCGATCTCACCACTCTGAGATCAGGACCTGGTCCAAAAACAAGAGTCGTGGGCTTAACCAACTGTGCCACCCAGGTGCCCCAAGAAGTCCTGCATTTTGAGATCTCACCCCATATTGCACCAAGCATATTAAAATGTTCCCACATTCCATATTAAGTATGTTCTTCCCCCTAAAATGATCAGGAAGATTTCTATAATTTTGCCTTTGAAATCATTTGGCTCTAAGCTTATTTAATTTATGATTGGCTGTGGTTTCTTGGCCATTATTGTGCATACTTAAGAATTCTCCTGAAGTGAGAAAAGCTAAGCCTCAGATTGTGTTTTGAATGTAATTAAATTTTTCTGAACACCAAAGTCAACAATTAACGAAGGTTTATAGACATTTAGTTAACCACTTATTAATTTAAATTTCCAGTTTTTTTCTTATTGAACCAAAAATCCAGTATTTTTTACAACTCTTAACCATGTCATAGGCCCCTGGAAAACTTGGGGACCCCAAATATTGGTCCACTAGTTTCTGATTGCTGAGATGGGTCTGCTTTTCCCGTTGCTGTGTCCTTCCTTCCCACAAGAATGAAATTTCTCCTTCCCAAAGCCCAGGCTTCCCAGCAGGGTGTCTACCCCTCTTTCCAGTCTCCTGGGACTGCCTCTGTCCCCTCCTCAGGCTGGCTTACACCAGCACCTTTGGCTCTCACCTCTGCTTTCCCTCCATCCTGAACATCCTGGTTCCGAAATCTCTCTGTGGACCTTTTTTTTTTTTTTTGCTGAATAACCAACCCTGGCCCAATTTCCTCGTTTTGACACTGTGGCCTTCCTCCGTCTGGACCTGCCACCCCAGCACCTGTGACAGGGCCAGCTTCACGGGTGTGAGACCTGCACAGGTGTGAGGGGTTCCTCGATCGGAAAGGCTCTGCACTTGGCTTAATGCCCTGCTGTCACCATCTTGAGATTTCCTAATAATTTTATCTCTGAACTTGGGTTTTGTAAGCAAAGTCCAGGTGGGACACTGGAATCCTCGGTGAGCAGAGGAGAGATGCAGAAGAAAAGAAGGGCTTTATTAATTAGTACTTTTTTTCTTTTAAAGATTTATTTATTTTAGAGAGAGGGAGAGAGAGCAGGGGGAGGGGCAGAGGGTGAGAGAGAGAATCTCAAGCGGACTTCATGCTGAGTGTGGAGCCCAACACGGGGCTCGATCTCAGGACCCTGAGATCATGACCTGAGCCGAAATCAAGAGTCAGACGCCCAACCGACTGAGCCACCCAGGTGCCCCAATTAGTACTTTTGAGGGCACTTTTTTCCTGCCTTTTGAATAAGTGGCCTCCCGTTTTCATTTTGTGCCAGGTCCCACAAATTATATAGTCTGTCCTGCCTAGTCATGATGGTGGGCAGGGGCCGAGTGTGGGTCCTGGTGGTTCCTGGTGCCACAAGAGAAAGGTAGCCGTGAAACTAGATGCTTCCATGCAGACGGGAGTGTGTTAGTTTCTGAAACAAAGTACCGTAAACCTAGTTGCTTAAAACACCACAAAGGTATCATCCTACAATTCCGGAGGTCAGAAGTGCTAAAATCAAGGTGTTGGCAGGACTGTGCTCCTTCTGGAGGCTCTAGGGGAGAATCTATTTCCTTGCCTTTCCGGCTTCTAGATGCCCATGGCATCCCTTGCTCTGACCTCTGCTCACGTCCTCATGCCTCCTTCCTCTTTTCCCTGATGGGGACCCCTGTGATGACACTGGGCCCACCCAGATAACCCAGGATAATCTCCCCACCTCAAGATCCTTCACTCAGTCACAGCTGCAAAGACCCTTTCTCCGTGGGAGGTCTCTATTCACAGGTTTCAGGGATGAGGACATGGACATCTTCATGGGGGTCACTGTTCTGCCTACCAGAGGAAGCTATTTGCTTTCCAGCTGAAATCTCTAAGTATGCACCCAGGGCATGTCAGGTTTTGTGGGTTCTGAAGTGTATGCAATTTTAAGGGTCTTCTCTAGGGAAAAAAAATAGAAATGTTGGTATCAAAATGAATATTACTTTAGTATGAGGAAGAAATCACAAGATCTTAGATTGAGGTCCTTTTCTTCTGAGGCCTCTGGGAAGTTATCAGCAATGACATGGGCCCCGGTCTCCTCCCTGCCTAGAACACTCTCCACTCCCAGCAACCTAGGTGCTTAGTTGACCTGGGGGTAGCAGGGACCCACAGAGTGCCTGGCACCGAGGCTCCTGAAATAGCCATCTTGTGAAGGCAGGCAGGAAGGAAGGAAGGAGAGAGGGCCAAGGGATAATCTTTCAGGCTGTCATGATGGGTGCTGGGCTGGGTGTTGGGGGCTTCGCTCCAGTCACTGTCTCAGGATAGGGAGGCTGAGGCTGGGAGGGGTTGGGGAATTTGTCCAAGGAAACTCATGTGCCAAGCTGGGATTCCTCCTAGGCTGTCAGATTCCAAAGCCTGTCCTTAGCAGCTATAGGACCTTGTAAGAGATACCAAGATCTCAGACAAGGGAGGGAGGGCAGAGCGGGAGGGTGGAGGGGGGAGGGGGGAGGGGGGAGGGGAGGGAGGGACTGGGAGAGAAAGAAAGACCCAGGATCGGGGGCCTCCACCCCCACCTCCACCCCACCCCCAGGCTCCAGTGGCTTACCCAGATCAAGCAAGCCACAGTGATTCCTCTGGAAAGGGCCACCATCCCACTGCCCTGGGGTTCCTTTGCTGACTGTCAAGATCAGTTAGTTTTATGGGCTTTGGACACTTGAGAGGCAGCCCTCATTGCCTGCCTAACACCCTGCCCCCCCTTTCATTAGTGCCTGCTCTGGCCTATTCTTGCACACCCCCTCCCTCCTCCCCTGTACCATTTATGGAGGCTGCAGGGCACCTTTGCTCTTTGGGGAGAGACTCGGGAAGGACAGGGGTGGCTGGAGGTAAGAGCCAGTGTACTGAGCTTTAAGGAAACAACATTCTCTTCTGTCCCCACTGTGAGCACTTCTTACCATGGGGGTGTGTGAGAAACACAGGCAGTTTGGATGTTTGGCTTAGTGGTGTGTGTGTGTGTGTGTGTGTGTGCAGGGTTCATTGAGGGAAAGGAGGGAAAGGTGGGGTTTGTCCCTTGGGAGTTGGCCCCCCAGCCTGAGGCCCACCCAGGGCTCTGCTGACTAGGTTGTTCAGTCTGTGAACCCTGTGTGTCCCATGCAGGAAGAGTACCATCTCTGGAGTCAGCTGGGCTCAGATTCCCTCACTACCCTGTCAACCTGGGCTCACTACAGAGCTTTCTTGAACCTCAGTCTCCTTATCTGTAAAATGGAGCATCTCAGCCCATTCGGGCTGCTATAACAAAATACCACAAGACTCATGGGGTGGCTCGTACACAACAGAAATGTGTCATGTCACAGTTTTGGAAGTTGGAAGTCCCAGATCAGGGTGTCAGCGTGGTGGGCTGAGGGGCTTCTTCTGGGTCACAGACTTCTCATGTGTCCTCACACGGCAGAAGGCAGAGGGAGCTCTGCGGGGTCTCCTTGGTAGGACACCAATCCTACGCAGGAGGGCTCCACCCATGAAATGCATATGTTGCAGTCCAGACCCCCCAGTGTGAGTACATTTGGAGATAGAGCTTTTTGGAGGTCATTAAGCTTAAATGAAGCCATAAGGGTGGGAGTCCTCATGCGATCGGATTGGTGGCCTTATAAGAAAGAATAGGAAGGGAGAGAGATCTCTCTTTCTCCGCATGAGAACAGTGAAAAGCCAGCTGTCTGCAAGCCGGAAAGACAGCTCTTACCAAGGACCAAATCTGCACCTTGATCTTGGACTGATCCTGGACTTCCTGCTTCCGGAACGTGAGAACATAAATCTCTGCCGTGTAAGCCCCCTTGGTCTGTGGTCAGACAGCTGAGTCTGGCTCTCTCTTTGGTCTGAGAATCTCCTGAGGGCAGAGAGCACCCTGCAGTCTCCATGCCATCTTCTTTCCCGACACTCCACGCACGCAGGGCCATCATCAGCACGGATGGCCGCCTTTTCCTGGACAGAAGCCAGCTCCTATTGGATCCCCTGCTCTGTGGCCGCTGTGATGATGAACAGTTTTTCTGAGCAGGTTACCCTCTGGTAGGTTCATGAGATACAGTATGGACCACCCGGTTAAATTAGGATTTCTGGTAAACGACAAATATGAAGTATGTGTTGAGCCTGAGTATGTCCCAAATATTGCCCAGGACACACTGATAGAACAACACCCTCTGTTGTTTATCTGAAATTCAAATTTAACAGGGCATCCTGTTTGCATTTTTGCCTAAGCCTAGAAGTTCCACCCTCTGGTCTTTTTATAGAAGGCCTGGAGAGCATAGCTCTTGACCTGCAGCAGTGGTTCTCAGAGAGGGGTCCCAGGACCAGAGCATTAGCAAATCCTAGTTCAGAACAGAAAATCTCTGTCTCCACCCAGACTTCCAGAGCCAGAACCTCTGCGAGGGCCTGCATTCTGTGTTTTTGACATTCCTCCTGGGAATTCTGATGGGAGCTATAGTTTGAGGGCCATTGACCCCAGAAGGATGCTAACAGTAGGAGGTTCCCGCCGCCCGCCCCCCCCCCCCCCCCCCCCCCCCCGCCAATCTTCCCCTCCCTCCCCCCAACACATCCTGCTCTGCTGCTCACTCAGGGCCTCGGACTCAGCTGCTAAGTGTAGTGACATAAATGATGTCAGGGACGTTACAAGGTGCTCTTTGCGGGATTTCTGTGGCTTCATAGGAGACTGTGGAGTCTTAGGCATGCAGAATGTTCTCCGCTTGGCCTCGGGGCTCTGTTCTACCCGCCCCATCTGTTCCCTAGCCTGCAGAGGGCTGTGAACCAGAGAATTTATTCTTCGGGCGGGATCTGCCAGTCGCAGCCGGGCGGGGAGGGGCCTGGTGGCTGGAGGGACACGTGTGCCGGGAGGGAAGCAGGAAGTGACTTCGGGAGTGGAGCCGGCCGAGCCAGCGGCAGCGGGGCTGATGGAAGTGGAGTGGGGGCTTGAGAGGGCACCGTAGTGAGTCAGCTTTTTCTCCCTTCAGCGCCTTGGTTGGGCTGGAGGCCCGGGGTCTGGGGCCAGCAGGAGAGCGTGGGACTTGGAAGGGCGAAATGGAGTTTGGAAGGGGGCGCCCCCAGGGGTAGAGGAGGGGGTCGGAGGAGAAGCAGGGCGGCTGTGGCAGGTGGCCGAGGAGGGCAAGGCCGCCCGGAGCCCCCTCTGCCTCTGGCCAGGGTCAGATGGAGGGTGTTGACCTGCCTTCCTTTAACAGTGGCTCACCAAATCCTCTTTGTTCAGTGCGTCCCCGTGGGCATGTGGGGGCCCCCCGGGGCCCCGGGAGCAGAGGTGGCTACAATTCCAGCCCTTCTGCGTCCCCTCCCGCTCATTCTGGGGGTCAGCACGGCCTCTCGAACTTGACTGGGAATCTGGCGACCATGCAGCAGGCCTGAGCTTGTGCATTGCTAACCCCTCCCTGGGTCCGTGGTCCGCGGACCGCACTTTGAGCAGCGAGGTATTAGAGAACTTTTCCTACAGTCCCATCGGCCCAAACCCGAGTCCCGTTGCTGGATTCTCCTCGTGGAGTCGGGCCGTGTATATGTGCAGTTTTATTAGGTGCTTTTCCCACCTCTGCAACATCACCAACATCTTGAGGCTCTTGGAAGCAGGGCAACAGGTTTGCGAGGAGAGAAAAGCAAGAAATCCTCTGTCAGGGTCCCCTCCTCCGCGGTCGTAGCAGAATGTGGACACAGGTTGGGTGGTGTTGGCATCTTTAAAGTTGGGGAGGGCAGGGAATAATCCTCACTCTTGCAAATTAATCAAGGTTTATGTGTTAACATCCGGCTCACAAGGAAGTCTGAGCCCCATCGTGGAAGCTGATTTTGAGGGACTATGACTGGCGCTCCTGTCCTCCAGGTGCAACTGGTCGACCTATTGGAGAAAACGTTTCCTTCTCTTGAGATTCCGCGTCAGCCTGGCCAGTCCCTCCCTCGTAGGGCAGGAGAACTCACTTTCAAAGCTCTGGGTCTCTGTCGTAGACTAGTGCTTTGCACTGCAACGCGTGTGAGAATCCCTCACGGAACTTGAAAAAAATGCAGATTCTGATTCAGCCTGAGAGCCTGCATTTCCCAAGGTGGGACCAGCTCAGATCACCCTTCCAGGAGTGAGGATTTAAAATAGCAAATGGAAGAAACTTCTCCTGGGGGCACTGGGCTGGCATTATCAGTGGTAAATACTGTGATTCTTGGGATGGAAAGGATGTGCATGGCCTCGCTGTCCCTTTTCCTTATGTCTAGGGTGCTCAGGTAAATGGAGACAGGCTAGGATAGTGCTTTCCCTCCCACTAGCCCCCAGGAACACCCAGAGCTCTCTTGTTGGCTGGCCCATAAACCCCACGTTGACTTTGGCCTGTTGGCAAATGGAAATGGCTTCCTCTTTTCTGTTTTCTTAGCTGTTGAAAGGCACATTCAATACTGAAAAAAAAAAAAGGTTGTTTTTCTTTTTTGACCTGTCTCAGATGATAAGTACTAAGAGGATGATAGCTATAGGCCTTTGTAAATGCTGTTTCAGATTTTATCCACAGATTTTATCAGCTAGAAATAGAAGGGTGGTGTCATGATCCAGATGTCTTGGTTTACAAACAAACACGAACCACTCATTTTAGGGTGACACTTAACAAGATGAAGTATGTAGATAGGCGGGTTTTTTAAAAAAATACAGTGTTTTTTCTTTATTTGGTACAGTCACCGTCCTGAGTTTTATTCAGACACAGTCCGAATCCATAGATGCTGTTTCTCCTAGAGGCGTCCTGGCTTCGGAGCTGAGCCTGGGCTCACCTGGGCTCACCTGGGTTTGCAGAGACTCACAGCCTTACCACGTTGGAATCCTAGCTGTGCTGCCGAGCCCCTCGGCATAAGGGCCCCGTCCACCCTCTGCCACAGTTTTCTTATAGGGTTAACAGAGTCAGCGTCTCTAGCTCTTGAGCTGCAAGCCCAGGGCTGCTGGTTGCTCACAGAGTGTTGGGACGTGGCAGGTCTGAGCCCACTGGGTCATGTCCAGCTCTGTGGGTGCTGGAAGACCAGTGGGCAGCTGAATGAGCCCTTTGAGATGAGGCTCTGAGCCCTGATGTTTGTGTACACAGGGCTTTTCAACAAATGGGTTTCTCTGCCCTGTAACTTTCCACAGCAAGAGTCTGATTCCCTGTCATTTCAGAGCTAGAATTTCAAATGTGCTAAAGCCCAGAGGAGGTTCTCTGAGCAAAACCAAGAGGAAATGGTACTTCCCTTTCACTCCTTGGTGGGCAGTGGTAGAAGTTCATTTCAGCAGTGGTGTGCTCAGTTGACAGGGAAATGCCACTTAGAGCTCCATCTCCTTGTCCTTGCTGAGTGTCCTATCAAGGTAAGCTGGCTCTTTTCGATACAACAGGTATTTTTCAGATGCCAGGAAGCCCGATTTTACTGGGGTGCCAAGTGTGAGAAGGCACCGTCCCTGTTCTTCAGCTAACGATATCAAAGATGAAGGAGGCAAGCCTGCACAAAGAAGCACCGCAGATGGGCACTGGGATGGGAGTGGAGGGGGCTCTGGAAAGCATGGAGTCCACGCTGGCATCAGGTGGGCAGCAGAATCTGCCCTGGGTCGGCTGGCGGCAGAGAAGGAAGGACGAAGGCATTCTAGGAGGGAACCGGATGAAGAGTGACTTGGAGCTGGGACCATCTGGGACTTGTTGAGGGTGTCATCAATGACTCAGCTGAGCCAGAGTACAGGGCCCACACAGGGGGTAGCGGTTGAAGAGTCGACGGGTTAGTTGGACGGCAGTTGGGGCGCATGCCCTTGGCAAGTCACAGGGGGGCTGCCACAGGAGCCTCCGTGGGGAGCCATTGAAGGTTTGGTCAGGACTTAGGAGGGAGAGGTTCAAGGGAGAATCTGAGTTAGTCACCTGTATTCGGAGGAGAGAGAACAAATGATGGACAAGGGCAGATAAGAGTAGGCAGAATGTGCTGGAAGGCTGTAATCAGATCCTCCTGTGCTCTCTTCCTCCCGGCTAAATAATCCACATTCTGTGAGCTTCTTCTCTTTGGAACTCTGTCCCAATGTCCTAACCTCTTCGGTGGGCTCCCCTGGCATCTCCCTAGGTAGCCTCAGGTCTGTCATTTCAGGGTTGGATGATTTCTGACACGTGGTGGGCCTGGATGGAGAGGCTCGGCCTGACTCCGTGGAGGGATGGCGTGGCCGAAAGGTGCATCGCACCGACCCAGATTACAGGCCAGCCCAGGTGGAGGGTGTTAGGACACCTTAGCGCATGTGGGCGTCCCTGAAAGGGACTGCGGGTGGCTGACCCTCTCCTGCTCTTCTGCACACAGCCGTATCCAGCATGCTCCAAGGCCAAAGCTCTGTGCTCCAGGCGCTGCTGGGGACTTTATTCACATGGGGGCTGACGGCAGCCGGGGCAGCTCTCGTGTTCGTATTCTCTAGTGGACAGGTGAGTTGCTTTGCTTCGGTTCTGAGGTTTGGGGGCGGGGTGGCGGGGACTTTTAGCAAGCTGGAAAACCACAACCTTGGCCGGGTTGCAGACTCCTTCTTTCATGCCACTGGCCACACCTCCAGGTTGTAGGGGATGTTTGTTCTCTGTCCTGTTTTCTTCTCCTGCTCTCCCTACCAGGCCAGGAGGGCAGGTGTCTGCAGCTACTCCCCTCCCGGTGTGAAGGGAGTAGGAAGGATTATTAAGTTATTAAGCCTCCTTTAGCCCCTGCGTGGTTTCTAGCTTCTGGCTAGTCTCCTTCAGGCCTGGTGCAGATGCTCAGTTTGGTTGTTTAGCTGGCCTGGCTGGGGTGATGGCAGACCCTGGGGGGGAAGGAAGGGTATCTGTTCTCATTTATCCCATCTTTTCATTCCCTCCCCGGCCCGCTTTGGGATGAATACACACAGACTCATCTCCCCATGCCCCTGCTGACTCCCTTCCCACCCCTCACCCCTGCACATCCTCTACCCTTCCCCCCAGCACCCTCACTCACCCTTGTGCCTGCATGCCTCACCCCCACATACCCCATGGGCCCCTATATCCTGTCTCCCCACATTCTTCCTCCCCCATACTCTACACACGCCTACATACCCCACACATACTCCTATACCCCCATCCCTCCACATGCACACCCCAACCCTCCATATGTCCCCCACCCCGTACATCCCATATACCCTCACGTAGCCCACACACATACCTCACAGCCCCCGCACTCCCCACTCATCCCCCACAATACACGCCACATACCCCACCCCACTCCTCCACAACCCCCACCCCCCTCACCTGCCTGAGATTCCTTTCCTTTCTCCAGCCCTTGACCCCCTCAGGCCATAGGCCTAGAGCGATGGATCCATCTGTGCCTTGAGGAATACAAAGTCCCTGCATCGTTCAGCAGGCAGCCTTAGAAATTGGTAGCAGTGATAAGCGAGTAAGGGATTTAAGATCCATTTAAACATGCTGTGAGCCGGATCTGGAAACGAAAACACAGTCTAGGAAGTTGGCAAGCCAGATGCTCTTGTGTTGGAGACCAGTAAGACAGGTATTTGATGTCACGTAAGATCCGACGTTCCCCCACCCCTCCGTGGGAGGTTTGGAGCCTACCAGAAACACAGAACTCAAGACACACAGCCTGGATCCCTGCTTGCTGTTGAGAGGTAGTGAAAACTTTCGAAAGCCGGTCCCTGAATGAGAAACACGGAGGAGGCAGAGGAGAGGGCCACCAGGTCACCGAACCTTCTTCCTCCTTCACGACAGCCTAGCCATGCCATCTTTGTGCCCTTCTTGGGCAGAGAGGCCCATGGTTTTATCTTCCCCAGTTATTTTGCAATGAGGCGAGGCCTGAGCCGCACTGGGCTGGGCTGCCTGTGGAGGGCTGGGGAAAAGGCAGCACCGTGGTGGGTGGGGCCCCGGAGCCCCATGTGGCCCTGGCCAATGCTGTGGGGGCTCTTCGGGAGGGAAGAGGTGCCTTCCCTTCTTCACGGAGGTGCCCCCATCCCCTTTGGAGCCTCAGAGCCCCTAATTTGTCTCGTGTTAGTGTAACCACCGAGATCAGCAGGAGAAATTGCTGAAAACTTCTGTGTGCAAGGCATATTCCCCAAGACCACCACCACGTTTGGTGATTCACTAGAAGGATCCATGCCACTCAGCTTATAGTTGTACTCACGGCTAAGGTTTAACATTGGAAGGATCAGCAGGAGAAAGAGACAGGCGGAGTCTGGGGAAGTCTGGGCACAGGCTTCTGATGCTCCCTCCCTCCTGTGAGGGCCACCCTCTGAGTTCTCCTTCCCCCAGAAACAAAAATACAGTAACACATGTGTGATGTGTCCACCCAGGGCACCCTTGAGAGCCTCAGCCTCTGACTATTCTACCTGGGGCTGGTCACGAAGGCGCTCTAGGCTGCTGAAATTTGAGACTTGAGGGAAGAAAGCAGGTGTCCCCTACCTGTCACCCTGTTTGGAAAACAGTGTAGGCACAGTGACCCACCCTTACCAGCGAATGGAGGGAGCGGTTCAAGTCCCAAGTCCCCAGGAGCCAGCCAAGGACCAGCCTTGCAAGCAGGACCTTGCAAAGGGAGCAGGCTGGGGCGGGGGGGGGGGGGGGGGGGGGGGGGGGGGGGCGGCGCCTACGTTAACCCTTTCTGCACAGGAAGTGGGCGTGAGGAGCAGGAAGAGGCTTGCTCTTGGGAGAAAGGTGGCCCAAGACAGGAGCCCCCAGAGATGTGCTCTGGCGCCCTGAGCTGACCTCCGTTTTCATTTGGCTAAGGGGGGCGCTGCAACAAGGATCCCTTGGGGTGGTAGACACGCAGACTCTGCTCTCCACCGCTGCTCTCCGAAGTGGCTTCACTCAAAATTTGTTTTCTTGCTTTAAAATATATTTTAATTGTAGGAAGCTTGTAAAGAATGGAAAAGCTTAAAGATATAAAAAGTTTCTTTTTAAATTTATTTTTATTTATTTACTTTTTATTAGTTTCTGGGGTAGAATTTAGTGTTCCTCAGTGGCATAGAACTCCCAGAGCTCATTCCATCACGTGCCCTCCTTAATGCCCATCCCCCAGTTACCCCATCCCCCCCTGAACTCCCCTCCAGCAGCCCTCAGTTCGTTCCCTATAGTTAAGAGTCTCTTAGGTTTGCCTCCCTCTCAATTTTCATCTTATTTTATTTTTCCATTCCTTCCCGTGTTCATGTTTTGTTTCTTAAATTCCACATATGAGTGAAATCATATAGTATTTGTCTTACCCTGACTTACTTCGCTTAGCATAATACACTCTAGTTCTGTCCACGTTGTTGCAAATGATAAGATTTCATTCTTTTTGATGGATGAGTAGTATTCCATAGTGTATATAACCAAATAACTACACACACACACACACACACACACACACACACACACACCTCGCCCCCCACATCTTCTTTATTTATTCATCTGTCAATGGACATCTGGGCTCTTTCCATAGTTTGGCTATTGTGGATGCTGCTGCTATAAACAATAAACAATAAAAAAAGTGTCTGATCCCACTTCTCAGAAAAAAAACCTGAACCTATTTGTTCAGATTTGTTCGGTTATATTTGAGTATACACAAATTTATGCCTATCTGTTTCTTTACATGATAGGGACCAAATGGTATGTAATGTTTTATAACCAGTTTTCCTCACTTGATATCACAAGCATTCCTCCTACATCCCTAAATGGCTTTTTGATGACTTTGATTATTTCAATCACTTGGGTTACTTAACTGGCTGTGTCATGTTCTGTCCTAAGGATGCATTATAGTTTAGCCGTTCCTCAACTGTTGGACAATTAGGTTATGTCCTTTTTTCTTGATTTTTTTTTTTTTTTAGAAATACCTTTATGATGGACATAAACCTTTGAGCATGTATCTGATTAATCCCTTGAAATAAATGTCTAAAAGTGGAATCAAGGCTTTAGTGACATTTAAAAAAGTACATTTTTTCTCCTTTCAAGATCCAGATGAATGCTGGTAGAATAATGTTACCTGACTTCTTTATTAGATCTGTTTGGTTTGATTAAATTATTTGGTTAGGCCAGCTTTGCTCCTGTCATGGCATGCCTAGAGAAGAATGTCATTTGTGCGGCTGCCTGGAGTCAATCCCTTCCATCTACCCTGTAGCCACTCAGAGGAGGGAGAGGGCTGAGCCAGTGGTCCTAGCTACCCAGCGTCACTGGGAGTCTCAAGGGTTGGGGCCATCAGCAACCCAGCATGCCTGTAACATGTCCATGTGGCTATAAATGATACCCCTAACGTAGACTATGAAGTTAAACAAATGTTTTTAAATTAGAAATATAAAATGCATATAGAAAAGTGCATATTTTACAGCCTGATGATTTTTCATGGCTTCCTATGAAACTAGTACTCAGCTCAAGAACTAGAACAGTACCAGCCCCCCAGCAGCCTTTCAGGCTCCTTTCCAGTCCCTACCCCCTCCCCCTGCCCCCCCGCCCCCCGTACCCCCCCCTCCGTCCCCACCGACCTCCACTGCAAGGGCAGTCCCTCTCCTGGCCTCTGACAGCAGAGATTAGTTTTCTGTGTGTTTCTACATTATATAAATGGAGTAATCATATAGTATGTGCTCTTCTGTGTCTGGCTGATTCCACGCTGTTTATTTTCCAGTTTACCCTGCCTGATTATGGGCTTCATTCATATATATATCGTGTGTGCTCTCATTGCCATGTGGCATTCTGTTGTATGAATACCTCCTAATTGATGTCTCCATTCTACTGTTGGTGGGCATTTGGGTAGCTTCTAGTTTGGCTCTCCCAAGTACTGCTGCTGAGAGCTTTTTTGTGCCTGTGTTTGGTGACTCCCAAGTATGCGTTGCTGTTAGGTGATGATTTCACTGCTCAGGAGCGGCGCTGCTGGGTCCTAGGGGACACCTATGTTCACTGCTAGTGGATGCTGCCAGTTCGTTTTTCCAATGTGGCTGTGCCATTTTGTACCCCCAGCTGCACTGTGGGAGAGTTTTGGTTGGCCCCCCTGGTCCCCATGAACACTTGTCAATTTCCATCTTTTAGGCCAGCTACTTAATTAAGGTTTATAGTTATAATTCACAGGAGAGCCAGGTCGAAGGCAACATATGGGCCAGTGGAAGCCAGGCGTCCCTGAAAAAACACTCTGATGGGCTGTGGGATGGATGGAAGGTTCAAACAATTTTTTTTTCCCTTGGTTCTTGGCCCATGTTATAAAGGCTCTGATCCAGGCCTGCAGACAGGTTGGCAAACTCAGGCCCGGGCCAGTCTTTATTCATGTAGCTCTCTGAGGTCTTATGGTTTCCTTTTATCCCCAGAAACATCCCTTAGAATTTGAAACATCTTGTTTATATTTTCAGAGGCGGATCTTGGATGGAAGTCTTGGCTTTGCTGCAGGGGTAAGTAACGTGTGGTAGGAGCGATGTAAACAGAGATGTGTTTATTCTGACATTTCTCTGCCAAGGGGGTATTTCTAGGCTCTCTCCATGCAACCTAGATGCATCTCTGTGGTCTCCAGGTCCCTTCTTATCTCTGCCCCTACTTATTGGCCAGCTTATTGAATGCCCCTGCCTCTGAGACCAGAAGGGAGGCTTGCTTGTTGGGCAGCTATCTCAGCACTTGTGAAATAAGGTGGTATTTAGGAAGGGCCTCAGGTTCTCCTTGGTGCTAATTAAATATTCTTTCTTTCACCTTCCCCTGAAAAATCCTTTTGTTACTGACATCTCCAAACATGTAGAAAAAAAAATGGACAGAATCCCCTGTAGCCATCATTCAGCAAGCATTACTGATTTGCTAATCGCATTTCTTCTGACTTCCCCCAACCTTCTTTTTTTTTTTTTAAAGATTTTATTTATTTGACAGAGAGAGACATAGCCAGAGAGGGAACACAAGCAGGGGGAGTGGGAGAGGGAGAAGCAGGCTTCCCGCTCAGCAGGGAGCCCGATGCGGGACTCGATCCCAGGACCCTGGGATCATGACCTGAGCCGAAGGCAGACGCTTAATGACTGAGCCACCCAGGTGCCCCTTCCCCCAACCTTCTTGAGAGGTTGGAATATTTCGTAAAAGCAAATCCAAGACATCATGTAATTTTACCTGTAAATTCAATCCACATCTCTAACTGAATGACTTTACTTTTTTTTTTTTAACAACATAATCCTCTTATCACACTTACCCAAATTAGCAATTCCTTACTGTAACCTAACACCCAGTCCACGTTCATAATGATTCCCACCATTTTTTTTTCAAAGGGGTCATCGAAAATTGTTTTGTTAGAATCGGCATCCGAACAAGATTTTCACATTGAATTTTTGTTACATCTTTTCAGGGTCTTTTATTCTTGAACAATCTCATTTTTTTTTTTTTTCCACTGTAGTAATTTGTTGGAGAAACTGGGTCATTTATACCCATAGAGTATTCCATGTTGTGAATTTAGCTATTTGGCTAATGGCTTTCTGGGGGGGACGGGGGCTGTCTCCCTTGTTCCCCAGGCCCCCCTGATCTCCTGTGCGCTGGGCATTAGACCCTGGGGTTTGGTGACTTCAGAGCCTGTTTTCCAGGCATGAATGTGCCCTGGTGATGCCGCGTGTTCCGAGTGTGTCCGTCCCACCAGAAGTCATGTAACATGTGGTTTTCTCTTTTGGTTAATCAGGATGTGGTTCCTTTGTCCTGTTTGTACAGTCCTATGATCTGGGGTCTCCCAGAGGTCACCTAAGTCAGCAGCCATCAGACTGGGGTCCGTGGACCTTCCAGAGCACACAGAGGTCTTCCGGGTGGCGCACAGGGGAACGGATAGTGTTCACAAAATCCATTTCCAGGTCCTCGGCATCCGCAGGCTCTCTTTCTTAAAACCGCTCTGCCTGAGGATGCTCTGGCAGCCGGTTCCCCTTGCCCGCATTCCCTTACACGTGTGCTCTCCCCCGCTTTCCAAAAGAAAGACACGCTCTTCCCTTATTACCTTGTCTCTGGGTGGCAAAATCTCCACGTGTAAGGGGGACCCTTGGGATGTTGTGCTGATGTGGAGAAAGTGAGTCCTCTCATCACTGATCACTGGGCACAGATCCTGCAGCGGTGCAGATGCTGTCTGGTCCTTTGACTGTGGATCGGATCCAATTGTTAGCACAGAGATCCTTAAAAGTAGTTTTCCCTGATGGACCACTCTGAGATTTGGGGCCTGTAATTTGGATAAAATTCAGAGAACAAAAGGACAGTATTGTAACAAAGTATCTATTTTTTCCCCATCCTCTTCTTTATGTGAACACATTTTCTTTTTGCTTACATTTAAAAAAGAAAAAGAAGAAAGAAAAGAAAAATAGAAATAAAATTGCTTCCCAGCTGTCCCTGATTCTAGCGATGACCACTTAATATTTGTCCATGGATATCTGAATGAATTGAAAAAACAAGGAAAAGGGCACATCCATGGAAATATGCATTTCCAAGAATATTTTGCTTTTTAATGCTTAATAATTATAAAACTGTGTTATATTTTTGTGGTTAGAGATCTATTCCCTACCACTTATAGTTGTAATGGGAACTCAATCCAGGAAATTGTTACTGAAGCAGTTAGAGCCCTAGGCTTACATGGATTTTCCTAAAAATTAAATTATATTGCAAAGAAGTAGGGTAAAGAAATCAATAATAGACTTTCTAGCATAAAATATAAGTTGCTTTAGGAGAAATTCTGTGGGGAAATGGAATTGAAACATAAGTCTAGGAGAAAAAGGAATGATGTAAGTTTTTGGACTTTTGAAGAAGGGCTTGCTTGTGCTTATTTGTGTGTTTAGAAAATAGCCTGTGAACAGAAGAGTACGTAACACATGAACATACAGTGTAGTTTATATAGATTTTTCAGTGGATAATGGTGGGAATCAAATCCCTCTGCCATTTAGATCCCAGCGGATACATTTAATTGACTGATGAAACAGTTTTATTTAAAGAAATCACTATAGGCCAGAAATTACATCTTTCGCAACTCTTTAAACTCAAGATGAAAATATTTTAAATGTCAATTTTAAAAGAAGTGAGGAGGTACCTAGTCTTTAAAAATTCTTACAAGGGTTACATAGATACAGAGTTTGAAGAACTCTGTTCTGTGCTGTCTTTCTGCTTTTGACTAGGCATTTGTGTCTCCTGTTCTAGTTTGTTCTTTTTTTATTGTTTTTTTAAGATTTTATTTATTTATTTGAGATAGAGCGAGAGAAAGAGAGAGAGAAAGTGAGAGCACAAGCAGGGGGAGCGGCAGGCAGAGGGAGAAGCAGACTCCCCACTGAGCAGGGAGCCCAATGCGGGACTTGATCCCAGGATTCCACGATCATGACCTGAGCTGAAGGCAGATGCTTAATGACTGACCCACGCAGGTGTCCCTCTAGTTTGTTCTTTTAGGGCAAAAGCCACTGTAAGATTTACATAGCAAAAACCAAAAACCGATGTGAAACAAGAAAGGAAACAAGCAAAAGCAGAGGACAATAGTCTTCAGGACATGTCAGAATGAATTTGGGAGCATGAAACATGAACATTTAAGATGAAATCATCAGGCCAGTGTATTGTGGTCATTTAAGTATGAGGATCTAAAACAAAATAGTTTTACTTCTGATTTTTAATGTAGTTGGTTAAAAAAAGAGATTCTAAAAATTATCTGTGTGTGCGCGCTGCTTCATCTTCTCCTTCTTCTTCTCCTCCTCCTTCTCCTTTTTCTTCTTCTTAGCATTTTCTTTTCTGAAACTGACCTTGAGGTAGTTCCATAAGAGGAACTCCTGGAAGGTCAGCAGATACATGGAGAAAAGTAAAAGCATGATGTGGGAGACAGTTGAGGCTCAAACGCAGGAAATTTCAGTGGCCTTGGTGACTAGTAGTGAGTTCTCATAAATGCTTCCCCAAACTAGGGAAAAGACAGTAGAGCCCCGGGGGCCTGAGCTATAATAACTGCTTGTAGTAATCATGGAATAATTTATAGTGAATATGGCCATTTTGCTGGCTAGGATGGTAGTTCTCAACTGAGGGATGCTTTTCCCCCCCGGGAGACATTTGGCATGTTTGGTTGTCAAAACTGATATCTAGTGGCTAAGGGCCAGGGATGCGCACCTAAACACCTTCCGGTGCCCAGGATGGCCCCCACCACAAAGAAGTTTCCAGACTGACATGTCGGTGGTGCCATGCCAAGAAATCCAGGTCTAGAGCATTTTGATGTGTCCTCTCTAGTCACAGAGTGGAATGTGTAAAAAGACAGATGTATTTAAAGTTAGAAGAAGGAGAAGGAGGAGAAAATCATCCTGCCTCTCCCCCTTGCTTCCTAGAGGTCGCCACTGTTAGCCCTGAGCAGATCCTTAGAGAACTTTTATCATGCACATACAAAGTATCCGGATAAACATGCCACAGAGCTTGGTATCCTTCAACACAGCTTTTGTATTTATTCTTCACAGCTCTGAGACGCTTTGAATAAATATCTTGGAAAGGGAAAACTAGCAGGGCACCTGGCTGGCTCAGTCGGTGAAGCATCTGCCTTCAGCTCGGGTCATGATCTCAGGGTCCTGGGATCAAGCCCTGCATTGGGCTCCCTGCTAAGCTGGGGGTCTGCTTCTCCCTCTCCCTCTGCCTCTGTCCCCCCACTTGTGTGCGTGCTCTCTCTCTCTCAATTAAATAAATAAAATCTTAAAAGAAAAAACGAAAAGGGAAAACTAGCCATCAGCCAGTTGACTGGGGTCCCACTGTACCCAGCACAGATGTAACACGTTTTCATGGGCAGCTGTGTGTATGTTTATGTGTGTGCGCTGCTGCTGCTTCTCCTTCTCCTTCTTCTCCTTCTCCTCCTCCTTCTCCTTCTTCTTCTTCTTAGCATTTTCTTTTCTGAAATACGTATCTGGTATAATGCTGCAGTAACACATCTCTATGATATATAATTGTGCACTGAGAAAGGAGATTCCTAAGACTAAGGACATGTCATTTTAAATGTGCTTAGCGGGATATTTCACAGGTGGTTTTTTCTCATTAGCAGGGCCTTGGAAGCATTAATCACTTCTCCTTAAATGACTCCTCTTAGAATCCATTTGCCTTTTCTTCTTTTCCTCCTGACTCCTTAAATCACTCTTTAAGTCTTTAATAATCATTATCTTGTTCTTCTCAGTACCCATGTCTGCCCTTGATTCTTGCCTGAGGTGTGAACTTCATGGGGAGAAATGTTACCATTAAAAAAAAAAAAAAGGCGGAAAGTGAAACCTAGGATATTACAACATTAAAGCAGGAAAAGATTTTAGATGGTTATAATAGCTAATATTTATCACGCCTTTTTTTTTACAAGGTGCTCTGCTGAGCACTTCACATAGACCATCTAATTGAATTTTTGTAGTGCTCTATGAGGTGTACAGCAGGTACTGTTATTTACCACTTTACAGAGGAGGAATTAGGCATAGTGAGTGTAAATAAATCATTCTGGATCCCAAGATGAGCAGAGTCAGGATTTGAACACACAGTCTGACTCTAGGGCTTCCGCTCTTAAACCACAGTGCCTCCCAGCTGAGGTCTGGTCCAGTTGCCTCTATTTACAGGCAGGAAACAAATCCAGAGAGAGTAAATGACTTACCCAGAATCGAAAATTACTAGATAGGGGTGGAGCTGGGACCGAACTCAGACGAGAAGTCAGGGGCTGCCAGCATTTAGCTGTGTGACCTTGGGCAAGCTCCTTGGTCTTCCTGAACCTCAGTTGACTGCTGAGAGCTGACACTGGGTTCATGAACGGCTTCTTGGTTCTGCACCGTTAAAGGGGCAGGTTCCAGCGCTCGTTAGCATGTGTCCTTTGCTCGTAAGGCGACTGTGAAGCGTTGCGGTTAGTTTTGGTTCATCTACTCAACCTATTCAGTGGCAAATTTAAACATGCAATTGATTATCTTTTTATCTGAGTGAGAAAGAAGTCATTGTCCCGAAAGATAAACGTTTAGATGAATTTGAAGAGGCCAGAACATCCAGGGTCACCATTTTAATTTTCTTTGCCCAGGTTCTGATGTCTCTTTTTGGTGACACTTACATTAACTAGGAATCTCTGAATCAATATACATTTTCTCTCGAGGAAGAAGCACTTGCGTGGAATAAATAGGACCAGGAACCTGCAGAAGAGAGAGACAGCCTACCAATCAAGCAGCTTACTTGTAGGCACGAAGAGGCAATTTCATATCTATTATTTAATCCCATAGGGAGCCGGGTTCTTATGAAAGACATGATTTTCTTAAGGAGATTTTGGCTGAGTCTGTTTTTGTGCAGCACATGGTGAATAATATTTTCTCCAAATAACTGGCTCCCTGTTGGAAGTTAATGACGCTCTCCAGTGGTGGCCTTGGAGTCTGGAGGGATGCAGGTGACTAGCTGTTCTCCATTTCCGTGGAGAAATGGATGCGCAGAATGGACTCAATTTGTAGCATGAGGGATTCAGGGAGGAGGTTTCAGGTAATCCACTGGAAAGGTTTATTGTAGAGTAAATAGTAGAGAGAGAAGAGCCGGGTGTGGGGAGCAGCCATTGGATGGGGTCTTCAGAAATCCTAGCTTTCAGGCTCCTGGCCCCACAGATCCCGGACTGTGTGTAGTAACTGCTTGATACCTTTTCTCCGTCTTCCTGCCTGAGAGGTAGAGAGGCCTGATATGTCCTAATGGAGATTTTTCAATGTGAGGTCTTTTGGGCGACACTGAAACGGGCTGGGCCACAGCCAGTGTAACACAGGACGGCGTGAGAGGAGCATGCAGACAGGCCCTGATGGGGCTCCTACCAGGAGCATTGCTGTCTGTTTCTCTGAGCCATGATTTTCCTCTTTATGAGGCTGAGAAGAATGGAAGATCCCAGGATGACCCCTTGGGGATGTTGACCATGCTTGCACCTAGAGCAGACCCTGTCCCAGCATCATGTTGATTGGACAGACCACCTGGGAAGCATCAAGGCAGTTGTCCAGAGCAGAGCTCCTCTCTTAAATTTGCTTTTTCAAGCTTTGGGGAACTGAGGAGCCCCAGGGCCTCCTCGATCCTGTTCTCTGCAGGTTGTCTTGTTTTGCACTGAGATGCAATGACCGGGGAGGTGATGCTAGTCTGTTTTAGGATGAAGACCGCCCTTGAGGTTGGTTCTCAGCCAAGAAGTGAGGAGGAATACCAGGTTGGCTTGATGGGGCTGGGAGCTACCTGCCCCTGGGGTCTCATTTGACCAGCTACACGTAGCGTGGTGTGTAGAGAAAAATGTGGGGAAGGGCTCTTCTCTAACCAGGACTATTCCCAGCCTCCCTCCAGGTTCTTGGCACGGTTGGTAAGGGGCACCCACCACTCCTGCCACCAAAGATTCTTGCGTAGCGACGCTGCAAGACACACTCAAACTCATGGTCAAGGGGTTGGGGCCCTGAAGGTTTGCATGATGAAGCATTTTATTATTTTTTTATTTTTTTGGGGGGGGTGGGAAGGAACAGAGGGTGAGGGAGAGAGAATCTTAAGCAGGCTTCACGCCCAGCACGGAGCCCGATTCGGTGCTCGATCTCACGACCTTGAGATCAAGACCTGAGTCCAAATCAAGAGTCGGACACTTCACTGAATGAGCCTCCCAGGTGTCCCACGAAGCATTCTATTTTTAAAGGACTCAGATGGCCAGTTTACAATGGGAAAACTTCTGTGTCTCGGCTGAGTGTTTTTAAACCTTGCCACGCACGGGCCGATGCCGGACACACCACAGGGGACAGGCCTGACTTGTGACTTGGTGCTCCTGGACCCCAAACAGCAGTGTTTCTTTCTTTCTTTCCTTTTCTTTTTTTTTAAGATTTTATTTATTTATTTGACAGAGACACAGCGAGAGAGGGAACACAGTTGGGAAGAGGGAGAAGCAGGCTTCCCTCTGAGCAGGGAGCCCGATGCAGGGCTCGATCCCAGGACTCTGGGTTCATGACCTGAGCCCAAGGTAGAGGCTTAATGACTGAGCCACCCAGGAACCCCAAACAGCAATGTTTCTTGTGGGCATGAGGGCGATATGGTGGCAGGTCCGTCCCTTGGCCTTCCCTTCCTCTGGTGTGACATGTGCCGGCAGGATGAGGGCCTTCTTTCCTGGCACATCCTGACCTTGACTTGATGTTGGGAGGAAAGCCAAGTCTTGCTGCAGGAAGAGGGGTGGCCAGGTGAGGGAGGAAGAGAGGAGAAAGGGGAGAAAAGCACTCAGGAAGGAGACAGACCATCACTATTATTATTATTGTGCTTTTTCTTTTCAATTTCATGCTTCAGATTTCCTATGTCATTATAAACAGTGTGGGGGGGACAATGATATACATTACCTTCTGTCTACGGTGATGGAAAGTAACAGCGTTTGTCTGCGTGGAGGAGCCTACATGTATTCTACTGCCCCGCTAAGCAGCAGGTCTGTGTGGCTCCGAGGCCCGCCCAGAAGCCCCTGGATGGTTGCTTGGATTCTCCGGCTTCCCGGCCTTCCCCACGTGCATCCTCAGGCTCCACTCACATGGCCTGGGAACCCCTGCGTCCCCCTTGTCCCCTCTGCCCTTCCTTGCAGACCTGGGCCTTCTCTACAGATCTGGCCAGGCATTCTCCTTGGGGAAACCCTGTTCCTCTTTGTTTGGGGCTCCCTTCCCTGTTCCCATGAAGGGGGAGGTGAGAGTGTATGTAAATGACCAGCAGATTAAAAAGGGCTTTGAGATTGAGTTTCAGTAGTCAGATGTGAGTGCCCCAAAGACAATAAGTCTTAACACATCTCCCTGCAGGAGCAGGTGAATGTATAATAGATATTCCTTTAAGATGATTGGCTCATTTGTCCTTCATCTGTTCGTTCATTCATTCATTCATTCATTCATTCCGCATTGATAGAGGATCTGTTGTATTCCAGGCACTGTGCCAAGTGCTGAGGATTTGAAGAAGTGCTAGGAGGCGGTCTCTGTCTTTAAGGAAGTTACGGTCTAGTGGAGAGGTGGGCGCACTGCCTGTTTTTGTAAGTAGAGATTTATTGGAACCCAAACACGCTTGTTTGTTCACATTGTCTGCGGTGGCTTGTGCGGTATAATGGCCCAGTGAGGAACCACAACGGGGGCTGTCGTGCCTGCAAAGCCTGAAGTGTTTACTATCTGGCCCTTTACAGAAGTTTGCCACCCCCCGGGTTAGTGTTGACGGTAGGGTTTTCTGAGGCCTGGTTGCAGTGCCAAGAGCCGGAGCAGGTGTCCACAGCTCTGTGTCCTGCAGGGCCCGGGCTGGCCATCTCAGAACATTCCTGACCGGGTGATCTCCTGGGGGAGCTGGGTTTTGCTGGGGCGGGGGGGGGGGGGGGGGGGCTGGCCTTGGCTCGTGAAATTGATGCTCCTGCTGCCCCTTACTGGGGTGGGCCTTTGAAGACTCTTCAGGGGGTGGCTTTGCAGGGAAGCATGGGGAATTACATGGACCATTTTGCTCTGATCTCCTTGTCACATAAGGCACGCTGTGTCAAGACAGATGGCTGAGGACAAAAGTGTGCAATTTGAGATTGTGAGCTAAAACGAGGTTTCCCAGCTCCAGTCAACCTCAAGTTGGCAACTGTCCTCAGCATCCATGGTCTAGCAGAGGGAGCTAACTTGGCCTCACATGCTGGGCAGTTCAGTTCCAAGGCGCTCTCTCTCTGGCTTTGGAGAAACTCCCTTCATTCTGATGCAGTGGTTCCCCTTGGGCTGCATGATAGAACCATCTGGAAAATTTTTAAAGGCCCAGTGCCCCTGACACAGCCTGGGACTAATACATCCAAATCTCTGGGGCTGGGATGAGGCTTCAGTAGTTTCTAGAGCTCCCTTGGTGATCCAAGTGTGCAGCCCGCACCGAGGGGCCCTGTTCTAATGGGGACCACTGTGTAATGAAGGATGAACTGGTGTTTGGAAGCAGCAGACTCCTTTCAGAGGTTCCAAGTAGCTGTGGGGCTAAGAGTTCACCTGAGCCCATATGTGGGGTTGGGGCCCTGGTTAGAGGGCACTGGGTGTGGAGGATGGGGCCTTAGAACCTGGATGGGGGAACCCTGGGGTCCTGCTGCCTTTGGTCCCCTGCCTGCCGTGGGCTGCTGGGGTGGTCCACCCCGTGCTTGACAGTTGTCTTGGCCTCTAAGGCTGGTTGGTTTTGATACCAGCCTGGGTTGGAGGGGGCAGGTGTACTCACAGCTATGTTTCCCAGTTGGTCAGGTGATCCTGGACAGCTACCAGCTGGGAACTCAGGCTCTTCCTCTGGGCTCCTTGGCACGTGCAAAAGAAAGACGCAGGGCTGGATCTTTGCTGCTTGGAGAACTTGAGCATGAGCTGAAATTCTCACTTGAGGCACAGTCCTCCTTAGATCGCACTCTGTCTGAAAAATCTCAGCACGGGCAGGGCCTTCTGGGAGTTACCTCAGGCATCCCTGTGCCATCTGACAGGGCAATGTTTCACCAAATCCAGACAGCTGGTGGGAGTGTAGCTTGCTCCCCAAGACTTTTATGAAGCCAGTCTCCACTTTTTTTTTTTTTTTTTGGTAACCTAATTGAGTGTTTAGCTAGCTTGTTAGAAACTTATCCAACCTAAATGTCTTCTGCTGCAATTTAAATAAGAGAGAGTCACTGACATCATTTTTCATAGACATCCTAGTACAAATCACATCACAAAACATTTGCTGAGAGTCAGCTCTTTTGCAAGATACTCCGAGTACAAGGGATCAAAGTTAATATTGGTTAAGTCTTGTCCTTTAGCCTTTGCCTGCCAAGACCAAATCTCGACACATGTTATTAACACAAGTGCTTTGTGGAAAGCCTGCCGTGGGATGGCTCATGATTGCTTTTCAGGGGGGGCTCACTCACAAGAAGGGAGAAGAGCCAGTTATCAGAGCTTTGTCAAAGGCCTGTGCAATTTTAGAGATGGCCCAGACACGTGTTCTGTTTGCAGAATAACCATTAATTTCCTTCCTTCCTTGGGGAGTGGCTGCTTGGAAGGTGGGAACAGGGAGAGGATTGTCTTCAGGCCAATCCATCTCCCGGTTAGTGAGCGCCTACTGTGTGGTGGGCATTGTGGGGGTATGTAAAGAAGCAAGATGCAATCCCGCCCTTCAAGGGGCTAAGCTTGGCTGGGTTCCTGTCACTGTGAGATGGGTCAGCATGTGGTTGTGCGAAGGTCATGTACACAAGGAGATGGGAAGCCTCGGACAGGGAGGTTACTTCTAGTCAGGGAGTTAGGGGAGATTTCTTCAAGGATGAAATCCAGGTTGGAAAAATAAGTAGAGCTTGGGGATGGGCACGGAGCAGGGGAAGGAAGTGAATTGTGGGCAGAAAGAACAGCATATTGAAAGCATAGCAGTGGAAAACACAGGACTGTTGAAGGCATGGCAATTGGTTTGGTTGGAAGGTGATGGCTGAAACGTAGGTTGGGGCCCTGTGGAAGGGAGTCTGTGCTCTGTTCTCTATTTTTTTTTAAAAAAAGATTTTATTTATTTACTTGAGAGAGAGAGCACAAGCAGGGGGAGCAGGAAAGGGAGAGGGAGAAGCAGACTCCCTGCTGAGCAGGGAGCCCGACGTGGGGCTCCATTCGAGGACCCCAGGGATCATGACTGGAGCCAGAAGCAGATGCTCAACCGACTGAGCCACCCTGGCGCCCCTGCGCTCTGTTCTTTCGATTGGTGGGGAAACCCTAGAGGTTTTTGAGAGGGTGAGGGGACCAGAGTTGTACTTTCAGGAAGTGCATTCTGTTGGTGGCAGAGAGCGTGGCTGTAGGGAGCGTGCAGGGGGAGGCCATGATAGAGAGGCAGATCAGAGCCTCTTGCATTACTTTAGATGATGCCTGGACCCCTTAGCGCCTTGAATCAGGCAGAGGCAAGAGAGTTAGGAAGGGAGAGAGCAAAGGATGGTCCTGCTGGAGAACTGAGAGGACCTGGCAGCCCTCTGATTGTGCAGGTAGCCAGAGAGGATCAAGCCCATCACAGCTACTGTATTCCTGGGGCTCCTTCCCCTGGGGCTGTTGGAGAATTTGCTGTTGCCTCCTGGCTTATGGGCTGAGTGAGGGGGACTCTGCCAGAAACAGAAGAGATGGAGTTTACATCGGGCCTTTCTCATTTGAGTGGGTTTGTACTTTGGAATCTGTGTGGCGGGGTAGTCTCCATGGCAACCAGACACCTACAGCTAGTCGTACTGATGGTGATGCTTCCTTCTGCTCACTCTGCTTTTGACTGAGAGTAACTGAGACCCCCCCCACCCCCCAAATAGTGGCTTCAACAAGGAAGACTCTCATGCAGAAGAAATTCAGAGACCGTGGCTGGAGTCCCCAGGGATCTAGGCTCCTTTTTCCACTCAGTGCTTTACCCCACAGGGAGGCCTTTGCCTTTCTGGCCCAAGGTAGCTGCTGGAGCTCAGGTCATCACATCCACCCTCCAGATGGTAGGTGGGAGGGAGATTCCCTGCAAGTCTTGCCTGACAGCTCCACTTGCAGCTCACCAGCCAGAACTTATTAGAAGACCCCCATCTCGCTGCAAGGACGGCTAGGATACATGGTCTTTCAGCTGTGCTGCCATGTGCCCAGCCAGACAGTGGGATTCTGTTACTGAAGGATGGGGGAGAATAGAAACTGGAGCAGGCAGTTAGCCCTCTTGGCCATACAACCCATTGCAGAGAGAACTTTGAGCCCTAATGCTATTATGGATTTACCTTCTCTCTGTACATTTTGTATATATTGTTCTTTTAAATGAGCTGCGTTATTCATTCTTTAACTAGTTTCCTTCAGAGTGGAGGAGTAAAACATGAACTTGGCAAGAGATTCAAGTAGTACAGAGGGTATGCAGTAAAAAAAAAGTCCCTCCATCTCTGTTATCAGCCAGGGCTTTGGAGGGCATGGATGATGAAAAATCTAGCTCGATCTGGCATAGGACAAAAAGAAATGTACTGGCCCATGCATTTAAAATACCAGGCATAGAACTTGACTCAGATAATACTGTTAGACTCTGTAGATCCAAAGATATCCCCGGGGCCTGGGTTTTTCTGTTTCCTGGCCTTGTTCTTCCCTGTGTGGCTCTACTTTTGGATATTCTGTCGACATCCCCTCAGTCTCACATCCGAGGGGAGGAGGAGTCTTCCTTCCCCAGCTTAAATGGCCTTGGAATTGACTTTCATGGGCAGGGAGTCACTTGGGTTGTGTGCTCATCCCCGGACACAAACCGCCGTGGCCATGGGAATGTGGCGTATTGATTGGCCAGGCCTGGGCGACCTGTCCACATCTACTGGCCTCCTCCTCCTCCCAGTAGATGAAAAGCAAAGACTAAAAATGATGAATAATGGGGGTGGGGGAGATGTTTCCTCTGAAGCAAAATCGAGGTGCCGTTGCCAAAGTAGGAGTAATGGAGGTCGGGTGGTCAGCATATAGCAAATGTGCCCACGTGCTTCAAGATACGGCAAACATCTCCCACACTCCTTGTGCCAGTTAGGAATCACCCCAAAACCTAGTGGCTTACGGCAACAACGATTTGTTATTTCTTATGATTCTGGGTTGGCGGGGCTCAGCTGGGTAGTTCTTCTGGTCTTGCGTTGGGTCACTCACGAGGTGGGGTCTTCTGCTGGTGCAAATAGGCTGGAGGGTGCAGGAGGCCTTCCCTCACAGTTGTGGGCCCTTGGTTCTACCTGTCCTCTGGGTCTCTGTCCCACATGGTGGTTCATGGGTCAGTAGGTGGAAACTGTAAGGCCTTGGAGGCCTAGACTCAGGAGCTTACACGAAATCTCTATTCATGTTTTATTGGCCAGAGCAAGTTGCAAGGCTCACCCAGATTCGAGGGTTCTTGGTGGCAGGAGCCTGCAAAATATCATGGCTCTGCTCCACCCTCTGCCACCTCACCATGCATGCAGAGGTGATGCCTGTTGATGGTCTACCCTCCCAGGATCAATATTCCTTTTCTGTTGCTGGCTGCCTTTTTGTTGCCATTTCTAGAAGTCCCTGGCCCCTGACGCTGGGTCTCCCTTTGTCCTGTTTTCTCCATCCTGCTTCTTAGTTTCTCTTTGGGCATCACTCCCATCGAGTAAGAGGAAGGTCTCTTTCTAGGTTTTCATTCCATTTGCTAACAAACACCCAAAGAAGACATCTGAAGACCCAGTGAAGCTTAATTCATGCTCATGCTCCATGGGCGGCAGAGAAGCAGAACTTTCATGGGCCCAGATTCGTCATGGGTGTGTTCTGGTCTCCTGAGAGGAAAGTGTTTGGACTAGCTTCTCAGGACGAGGGCTACGCTGTTCTCGAAGCAAGAACTAGCATGGGGTGAGGTGACATTCTGTGGCTAACAGTAATGTACTCTCCCTGGAATCTTTTCTTGGGGGACATGTGACCTTTTGAGAGTGGGTGTGTCCACACTGTGGAATTGGAAGGGCCCGGGACAAATACCAGTTCTTAACTTATATTCCACGCCTCAGCATTGCTTGGCTTCCTTAACCTATATGACTTTGATTTTTTTTTTTTAAGGGTCAAAAAATTCCCTTTTAAGTTCAGGCATCCATTCTACTCCGTCTTTCCAGGGGAGTCTCTGCCTCATTTTAGGAACATAATTTAAGGATATAAAGAGCACGTTGCTGAGGGCAGGGCGGTGGAGGGAAGGTCCCTCCTAGTGTTTCTCTGGTGGGAGTGCGGGCAGAGCAGCTGAATGGTGCTGAACTATGGATTTATGCCTCTCTCTGCCCCCCGGGGGTGGTAAGTACATGGAGACCGGAGACGCTATCATCAGAGGCTGAGGATCCTCAGCTGCCTTCTCCCAGGGCCTAGAGAGGTGTGTCAGCCTCAGGCTCTCCCTCCTGGATGCCTCCTACCCCAAGGAATGGGACCTCAGGAACACCTCTGTGACACCTCCACTTTCCTGGGCGAGAGGAGCCCTCTCTGGGCAGCTGAGGCCAGGACGCAGAGCTTGCGTCCTCCCAAGGTCTCCCCAAGGTGCACCAAGCATTGAGGATACACAGTAATAAAAAGCGCTGGGCTCAGACAGTGAGGCGGGAGCCCTGGGTTGCATTTCTGGCCGAGCTGTTTACAATCCCTGTGATTAGCAGCATGTCCTGTAACCTCCAGGCCTCTCCCGGCTTCATCGAGACTGAAATCCTTCCCCTCCTACCTTGTGCTCGGAGTGGAAAGGGAAAATCAGGGCATGACTGCTTAATACCTCTGTGCCCTCCAGACCGAAGCGAGAACAAAATACCAGGGAGACAGGAACCTTAATAGCTTGCTGGTGGACGCTGATCTTTGCTGTCTTGGTGCCCTGGCTTTTAATTCCACATTTGACTTTGGCTCTGGGCCACGATGAGCTGTTTCTCCAGACTTCGCCAAACAGCAATCAGAATAGAACCATCAGGCCCGATGGAGAGTGAGTGCCATGAGAATTGTGCATTTGACAAGTGAGCGAAGGGAAGGAAGCTTGCACACTTACCTTGCACAGATTTTTTTTTTTTGGTAGCGTTTCTTTGGAAACCTCTTAGTTTCTGAAGCCCTGGTCTTCTTGTAAGAAATTAACCATGACAGCCCTGGGGCTAAGTGAGTTAGTTGTTCTCTGGGGCGGGGGTGTGGGGTGGGGGTGGTTGGGAAGGGGGTTAGAAAAAAAATACGTATCTGTTAAAATGCATAAGCAAGGGGAAAATAGATTAGTATTGTATTTAAGGCAGGAGGAAGGGGCAAAGATTCATTGGCTGTGCATAAGCTTTAAGTAGATTACCCATCTGAATTTGCAGAGCACTCTGTAATTATGCGTGAAGAGATCTGCGGGGTGGGGTTTGTCCATGAGCGGACTGCAGGGAACACTTCATCTTATGGGCTCCTGAGTCCCAAATATTATTATGTGACAATGGTTTATTGCTTCATATTTTTCAAAGCTTTTTCCCATCCATTACCTCATCTGACCCTCATAATAATCTGGGTGCTGTAGGCTTTCTTTTTTGCACATAATAGATGAAGGGTGTGCCACCTCCCATGCTGGACTTCTTTGTGTCATCTGTCCATGGGATGCATGGGACAGCGTGGAAAAGAAGGAAGTCTCAGTCTCCCTGAGGTCCCCCCAAGGTCCTCCCAAGGTCTCCCCAAGGTGCACCAAGCATTGAGGATACACAGTAAACAAAGCAACCCCAAATTCCTGCTCTCGTGGGACTGCCATTCTAGCAGAGAGAGTTACATGATGCAGTCTACACGAAAACATACGTATGTCAGACAGAGATGAATGTGAAACGAGCACAGTAAAAAATGGAGGAGGATAGAGAGTACCCTGGGAGGGGTGGGAGTCATGACTGTTACAATCTTAAAAAGAATCAATCAGTGAAGATGCTGGGGAAGTGTTCCTGACATATGAAAGGCTCTCAATAAATTTTTTTGATGTATTGAACAAATAAACCAATGCTCAAATGGATGGATGGATTGGTGGGTGGGTGGATGGATGGATGGATGGATGGATAGAAGAGGAAGAATGGGTCCTATCCACCCACTCACCCCTGCCCCCATAGACCTGTGCTTTCTTTGAGAGCCTTCCTGTGCCTACACATTTTCATATTCCCTTGCTCTGTTTCCTGAATCAATGTGGAGTACCCTAAGCGGGACCTCATCTCATGTAACCCCTGGAAAGGATGAGCCCCTCCCTGCTGGAGAGAGCTAGCATCCAGCTGGTTTGAAATAGGAATGCTCCTGGTTCTATGCAGGTTGAGTTGGGAGGTAAATTGTTGCTCACTGGTCAAGGGAGAATTTGCCTCTCATTTATTCGAACTCAGTCTTGTCACGATGGACCTCATTTCCCAAGTCCTGAGGGTTTGCTTGCTCTGTCTTTCTGAGAGCCCGGTCCCTTCCACATCCTTGCCATTGAGACTTTGCTCCTTAACAGACTGAGCATCTCTTTTTCCCCTTCTTCATCTACTAGCCCCTATCTGAGATAGGATTTCCTTGACAAGCATTTGAAGCTCTCTGCTTATTCTATATAGTACTTATCGCCAGATCCTAATTGTTTGTTCATTTTTTTCCCCCTCATTTCCAAACTGGAAGCACCTGGAAGGCAGGGGCTGTCTTTTTCACCACTGGGACTTGGTCCCTAGTACTGGAACTCCAACGTAGTTGGCACTTAAAAAATATTTTTAATATAAGCGTTGAATGAGCTGGTGAGTGCATTAGAGGTTTTCCTTGGGGTGTTGGATGCCCTTAGGCCCAGCCCAATTTCTCCAGACCCTCTGTGTGCACTGATGGACAACTCTGGAACATCAGGATGAAATCTCAAATTAGGCAATGAGAAACCCTGTGAGTCTATAAGGAAATCCGTCTTCCTGATTCTTCCAATGAAGGAAGGAATTAATTGAATGTAAACTCATTACATCTCTGAAGCACTTTGAAAATTTCCCCATGATTTAATTACGATGAACTTCTCAGGATGTAGTCATGCCAGGAAATGTCTCAAACTGTCAGTGGCGTGGGGTGAGCCAAGGGCAGGGGGTGTTGGGCACTGCGGGGTGGGGCCTTTTCTCTAGAAGGCCTGCACTTTGGTATTATAATGAGCTCTGGAGTCACCTTCTTGGGTTTGAGCCTGGTTTCTCTCCTTACTAGCTGTATGAGCCCAGACTGTGTAAACCTCAGTTTCCTTGTCTGTAAAACAGTACTATCTCCTCTATAGGGTTGTCGTGCACATGAAATGAGTCAAAATACCTGAAGCACTTAGCACAGTGATCGGCACATAGTAAATGCCTAATACATTTTGATTACTATTATCTCCTGTCAAGGGAAATGGGCGGAGGACACACGTGGAATTTGGAATTGACCTAAGTGAGCGAACGTGGGCATTACGGTTTGGGAACAGCTTTCCTTCAGTATGTGGCCCCCTTGTTACTAAGCAGCCCTTGTCCACCCACAGCTGATTATCTTCCCTACACAGACTCGTCCCACCTTTTTTCTCAGCAGCGCCATCTTGGATGCTTGGATACATTTGGAACTTGGATAAATTTCTTTGTTTGTACATAACTTAAAAAGAATGGGATTGTACTGTACATAACGTTTAAAAACACGTTCTTTCACTTAATATTTCCCGAACGTTTTCTTGTTATCTTGGTGCTTGCATGGTTCCCCATCACAAGAACTGGCCATATCAGTTTTCACTGTTATCCAGGTATAATTGAAATGCGCTTAACTGCGAGCATAGCCAGGATATTTTTAGCTAATGATTTGTTGCTCATTTTAAGTTGGACTTGAGTTTTTGAATCGTTGTTTACTTTTCTCAGGGTCATCAGTGCACATGTCTAGAAAGAACAAATGTTAATAAAAGGCTTTAAAGAAAAAAACAGCATTCCCCTCCCCTGCTTCCCACAGCCCTCTTTCTTAAAAGTAACCACTTTTCTGTTTGAGAAATTTTCCCCCATATTTCTAAACAAATCTATTCTGCAATTTTTTTTTTTTTAAAGATTTTATTTATTTATTTGACAGAGAGAGACACAGTGAGAGAGGGAACACAAGCAGGGGGAGAGGGAGAGGGAGAAGCAGGCTTCCCGCCTAGCAGGGAGCCCGATGTGGGGCTCGATCCCAGGATCCTGGGATCATGACCTGAGCTGAAGGCAGACGCTTAACGACTGAGTCACCCAGGTGCCCCTATTCTGCAATTTTTTGATTTGGAAACCAGTATCCTTCAGTTTTGGTCAGTGTTATCTTTAGGTTTCTTTAATAGTTTCTCCCAGTGGTCCTCTGCTCTCTCTCTCAATTAATCTTATTAGTTGGCTATTGGGCTTCCTGCATGAGTCTCTCGTTTTCCTCTCTTCTCTCTTTATTTTATAATCTCTCTGCTGTTTTGTTCTGCATGGTGGGAAGTTTCACTGACTTCAACTACATAAAAAGAGCAAATGTGTCTTTTTTTTTTTTATGTTTTCATAGTTTCACTTTCCAGAAATTTGTTGTTCTCCCTGTTTCTTTTCCCCCCTCCATCACCCTGTCCGTTTCCATGGTACATAACTTAAAAAGAATGGGATTGTAAGAGGTACATTTGTACCTCTTTGATATAAATGATAGATTCTTCTCTTTATAAATGTTGCTTCCCTGAGTTTTCTGAGGTCTCTCTAAGAGCCTTCTTTCTTCCTGTTTGGTTCCTGAGGCCCCCCGGGGTAGCACTGGGGACATGCATTTATTTTATGATTATTTTTTAAGACTTTATTTATTTGAGAGAGAGCATGAGCGGGGGGGGGGGGTGAAGGGGCTGAGGGAGAAGCAGACTCCCCGCTGACGGATGCTGATGTGAAGGAAGATGCTTAAATGACTGAGCCACCCAGGTGCCCCATGGGGACATGCATTTAAAAACAGTTTCCAGGGGCACGGGGCTGGCTCAGTCGGAGAGCATGTGACTCTTGATCTTAGGGTTGTGAGTTGGAGCCCCATGTTGGGCATAGAGCTTCCTTAAAGAAAAAAAAAAAAAAGGTAAAACCAGTTTCCAGCTGGGTAAAGAAATGGTGCCTTGCATTAGTACTAGCCAGCATTCTGAGTGCCCTGTACGTGCCGCATCCATGTGTTAGCTCATTTAGTCCTCACGACAACTGGACGAGCTGGGGGCTGCTATTCAGTTTTGCAGATGATAAAACGGGGCTTATGGAGGGGACAGGATGTGCCCAGGCACTGTTGGAATTTGTCTGAAGTCAGTCTGATTTTGGAGTCTGTGCCCTCAGCCCGGTGATTCACATTTCTCTGATTTTTCTTTGCTCACAGGTGAGGTGAAACATCTTATTAGTTCCTTAGTACCCTTAGGCATGTCTTTGGTGATGAGCTGGTTATTTATATCCATGGCCCAGTTTATGTCTCTAAATTATTATTTGCACCAGAGGCTTCTGAAATCAGTCTTGAGTTTCTGCCTGTCCCTCACCCTGCGCCAGTCCCCTCTGCACCTGCCACCTGTACGCAGTTCTCCCCGCTCCCCCTGTGGCAGCTGCCGCCCCAGCCCAAGCCAGCAGGTGCCCCCGTAGCCTCCTCACGGGCTCCTCGCCTACGCCGTCAGCTGTTCCTTCTCCTGTAGCTGGCCGTCGGATGGACTGCTCACACTTAACAAGTTCAGCCCAGAGCTCTCCACCGCCCTACTTCACTTCCTTCCCCATCCTGCACTCCACCTCTGCTATCCCCAAGTTTTCTCTTCTCAGTCAAGAGCACCAACTTCTGCCAAGCGGCACAGGCCCAAACTGGAGGTCACCTCGATTCCCGTCTGCACTAGGTTGCATGGTGTCCCCCCGCCCCACCGCCTCCCAGTCTCTGTCCACTTAGAACCTGCTGATGTGATCTTATTAGAAAATAGGGTCTTGGCAGATGTAATCAAGTAAAGATGAGATTGTACTGCTTTAGGGTGAGCCCCGAATCCCATATGACTGGTGGCCTATTATAGGAAGAGGGAAATTTGGACACAGACCTAGAGACATACAGGCAGGAGATGGCCACATGACAGAAACGATGTGCCTAGGAAAGGAGCCAAGGCATACCAAAGATGGCTCGAAGCCCTGGAGGCCAGAAGAGGGAAGGGAAGTTTCTTCTCTAGAGCTTTGAGAGGGGCCCTGGCACTCCAGAGTCCTTGATTTGGGGCTTCTAGGCTCCAGAATCATGCGAGAACACATTTGCATTGTTTCAAAGCCCCCCAGTTTGTGGGTGTGGCCAGGCTGCCGCAGGAGACTCACCCACTTTTTCTTACGTGACCCTCCTCGTCCGTTCCACCGACAAGCCCTGCCTCTCCCTCCGGAGGACAGCCCAAACTCGACCCTCCTTCACCTGTGCCTTCAGGTCTGGGCCATCGGGATCCCCCAGGCGTGCCAGGGGTGGATTCTCTGTGTTTCTGCCTTGGCTGCCACCTCCCTGCCCGCCCCGCCTCTGCACCCCTCATCCACGGCAGCCAGCGTGAGCTTCTGAGAGTGCACATCAGCCCCATCGCCCCTGCCGGAGAATCAAGTCCCAGCTCCCCCACAGTCTGCGAGGACCTTGCCCTTCTCTCTGTCCTCAGGTACCTTTCCCCGCCTTGGTCACCATGCTTCAACCATGGCCATTTCAGTCCCCAGCTTGTTCTGACCTCAGGAATGTATTCCCTTTACTTGGAACTGAGTCCTGCCCCTCTCATCATTCAGACTGCAGCTCAAATGTCACCTCCCCCGAGAAGCCTTCCCTGACTACTCACGCAAAATAGCTCCTCCCCGTCACTATCCATCTCAGGATGTTGCTTTATTTCCCTCCATTTCATTCATTGTTCTCCGAATTTCTTTATTTGTTTTCTTGTGTGTCACCTGTCTGCTCTTTAACTAGAGAGGAAGCTCCTCTTGGGCAGAGTTCTCCTGTCTTGTATAATATTTCTCATAATATGAGCCTCAGTGCCTGACTCGTTAACTGCTTCCTGAGTTAATTAATGCTGCCCCCAGAATCGTCTTCCTAAATCATATTTGAGACCCTTTCCCATGCTCCCCACACCCCACGCCCCGAAGTTCTGCACGGCTCCCTGTTTCTTTACTGAATAAAGTTTAAACATCTTGGCACAGTATTCCCGACTGTCCTGCCTTGTCCTATCACCTTTCCGTGCTTCCTATTATATGTGTGTTCTACCTGGACCTTGGCTGTTGCTTGAACCTGCCCTGCCACTCCTGGAATGCTGAGTTTCCCAGCCCTAAGCCGCATGTCAGGTTTCACACACCCTGGGGCGTAGCGCTCTGTAGGAGGTCTCCCCCACACCCCCCATCCCTCCAGCCTGGGCTTCTCCCGCCTGCGAGGCCTTCAGCCTCCTGGATTGTCTTCTGCCAGCTTCCTGCCCTCCCCGAGACGGACTAGGATCCCAGCTCCCTGCCGCCTGTCTCCCACGATTGGGTGGCACGGTTCTTTCCACATCTAGGCATGTGAGCACAAACAGACCCATCCGTCCATGTTATTGAAGTGGATTAAAACTTAGGGTGTCCGTGACCCGGGGCTGGGGATGTTGAGGGTCCTCTGGTGGCTGGGGATGTCTCCCCTCTGCTGTGTGTTTTACATATGGATCTGCCTGGGTACACAGCCCATACTTCATGCTTACACGCATTTTATTATCCACTCGCAGACACGTGTCTACATGCCGTTGTCACGATGGGTAAATGGGGCTTCTGTCCCTAGGAACTCTCATGTTTAAATCATAAGGCTTTGATTTAAATTCTTATCTCAAATCTAATACTCTAATAAGAGTAAAAAGAGAGACCTATAACAAGCATAATAATATCTAGTATTTGTCACGTTTTGAGGCCCGTTTTTGTGTTAGGCATTTAACGTGCGCTATGGTATTAATCCTCACAGCTGTTGTAGGCGAGAAGCACCACCGTAGGGACAGTGTCATGCCGGAGAGCAGGGACTCAAGAGCCACACAGGCTGGATTTGAATCTTGGCTTGGCCACGAACTATGTGACCTTGTCCATTACTTAACCTCCCTGTGCCTCAGTTTCCCCATATATAGAGTAGGGATAATAGTAGTATCTTACTTTTAACGTTGGGAGGATTCAGAAAGTTCCTGGCACGTGGTCAGTCTATATATAAATGTTGTTATCATGATTAATTCCATTTTACTCATGGGTGCCACTCTTCCACTATTGTTTCTGTTTTCCATGTGAAGACATAGTAGCCCTGGAGATATGACTCTTTTCCCCAAGGTCTCCCAGCTTGGAACTTAGATCTGGATCAGGAAGTCCGACTCCAGAGTCGTGCCTTATATCCACTCTGCTGCACTGTGTTTCATAAAGAGGGAGGAAGAGGGGGGAAAAAAATGGGCGGATGTGCCCCAGAGTAGCAGGTAGGGTTAGCCAGGCTTCCAGATAAAATACACATTCCTAGTTAAATTTCAGATAAACAAGAATTCTTTCATGTAAGTGTGTCCCAAATGAAAAAAATATTCGTTGTTTATCTGAAACTCAAATTCGGCTGGGCACCCTGTGTTATTCTTTGCAAAATCAGGCAACCCTAGGTGAGGAGGCTCTTTCATACTTCGGTCCCTTCTTGAGATTCTGTCCCACCGTTTCTGCCCTCCTGCCCTCCATTTGCCAGGGGTCGGTGCCACCGTACTGATGGGAATCTCTTGCATTCCCCAGGTGAGTTAGGGCAGAAAACACTTTGAGAACCCATGTTTTCATGCATGGTAAAAATGAAATGTGATTTTGTCTGCAATCAGGGATGGCCTCTTTCCTTCTTGACCATGAAGACTGTGTCCCTAAGCCTCCCTGCTAATTTTCTCTGAGTCAGGAGGTCAGGGATGGCCTCTTTCCTTCTTGACCATGAAGACTGTGTCCCTAAGCCTCCCTGCTAATTTTCTCTGAGCTAGGAGGAGAGGCACAAAGCCAGTACTTTGGTGGTTTCTTGCCACTGTTGAGGGAGAATTGTGCAGTGGGAGAAAATCCTCAACTAGATCTTTGAGTTTTTCTCAATGGAGCCAGACAGCTTACTCTTCTCTCCTCTGAATGTTGGCAGGAGCTGCTTCCTTAGCAGCCAGATCTGGGACAGATTGGATCAGCGTGAGTGAGTGGTGGTGTTGGGGTGGGGGAGGCTTGACCAACTGGTGCGATTGTCCATCAACAGGCCGAAGTTGAGAGGGTGCTGATGGATTGGTGGCTGGGTGCCATGGAGAGGTTTGCTTTGGGCAGCATCACGTTCTCGCTCTCTTGGTGGCCAGCTGGTGAAGAGGTCTAAGAAGGATGCTTTTCCCACTTTTAGAGTCCATGGCGTTAATGATTCTGGCAGGCTGAAGGATTCTGGGAGTCCTCCCTTATCTAGCTAGTCTGAATCTGCCTTGAAAGGACCCAAATAATTAGTATACTCGCACCTCTCCATTATTCAGAATAATGGGTCTGTGGAAGAGGAATGGTGCTCTCAAACCAATCATAGTCTAACTATGATTTGACTTTGGAGCACCGCGGTCTTATTCTAGGTGTAGCTGAGATCATTGCCAGTAGGAGCATCCAGCGCAGGGGGGCACCTTACACCATAACTGCTTAATAAATGTTTGTTGAATTGAGTTGCACTTGGAATGGGAACAAGAACTTAGGTTTAGAGCAGGACTGAGCTTGAGGATTTTTTCAGCTCTTTTCCCTCTGTTCTGGCAGGGCACATTGGAATTGGGTTGTTGGTCAGTAAATTGGAAGCCCAGATGTGCCTTGGGTGATTATTTTTGCTTTGTCCTGCAATCTAGGGCCTCACCAGTGGAGCCCTGTGGTCACTGAGAACAGATGCTAGGAGGTCCTTTTGGGTATGATTAATGTATTTGTCTAATACTGCTGGCCCTTCGTGTTTAATAATGGCCTGACTGTTGGCTCTGGGCGTAGGCTGTGTCAGGTACTTGGTGACTGTGTGGGATGACCCAGGCCTATCCCCAGAGGGACCATTTTAGGGTGGACCCTAGAACCTGGATACCCAGTATATTATTCACAGCACAAATGTGGCTCATCAAAAAAAAAAACAACCCAAAATTTATATATATATTTATTTATTTAGAGAGCGTGAGTGGGGAGAGGGGCAGAGGGAGAGAGAGAATCTCAAGTAGACGCTACCCCAGCACAGAGCCTGATGCAGGGTTCAATCTCACAACCCTGAGATCACAACCTGGGCTGAAATCACGTCGGACGCCCACCTGACTGAGCCACCCAGGTGCCCCCTAAGAGTTTTTTAAAAAGGGATATCATTTGCATATAATAGCATGCCCAGATCTTACGGTGTCAGCCCAGTGGGTTTTGACAATTGTATACACCTGTATGACCACCACCCAAAATGAGATAGAGAATATTGTGTCACTCTAGGAAGAACTTCTATTACCTAAGTTGGTTCTTCCTCTCTTCCTAGGCAACTACTTTATGATTTCTATCACCATATAGATTTGCATATTCTTGTGCTTAAATGATTGCATTAATTAAATCTTTGCATTATGATTGCATTAAATCTTTGCATTATGATTGCATTAAATGATTGCATTTAAGCACAAGAATATATATGTGTGTGTGTGTGTGTGTGTGTGTGTGTGTGTGTGTATTTAGGGTTGTCAGGCTTCTTTCACTCAATGTAATGATTCTGAGGTTCATAAGTATAGTACAGTGTGTTTATCCATTCTCATATTGATGGACATCTGGGTTCTTTCCAGGTTTGGGCTATGAATAAAGCTACTGTGAACATTCTTGTATAATTCTTTTATTTTTTTATTTAAAGATTTTATTTATTTGACAGAGAGAGAGATAGTGAGAGAGGGAACACAAGCAGGGGGAGTGGGAGAGGGAGAAGCAGGCTTCCCGCCGAGCAGGGAGCCCGATGCGGGGCTCGATCCCGGGACCTTGGGATCATGACCTGAGCCGAAGGCAGACGCTTAACGACTGAGCCACCCAGGCGCCCCATTCTTGTATAATTCTTTGTGTGGAAGTATTTTTCATTTTTCTTGGGGTAGCTATCTGAGAGAGGAACTACCAGGTCATAGGGTTTTTTTTTTTTTTTTTAACAGCTATTTTCTTTTTTAAAGATTTATTTATTTACTTGAGAGAGAGCACACACATGAGAGTGGGAGGAGGGGCAGAGGGAGAGGGAGAATCTCAAGCATATTCCCTGTTGAGTGTGGAGCCTGACACGGGGCTTGATCCCATGACCTGAGATCATGAGCCAAAATCAAGAGTCGGACGCTTAACTGACGGCACCTCCCAGGCACCACTCAAGCTCATGGCTCATATGTCCTTTCCCAGTTTGGTGACTGAATGCAAACTTGTAGGCCAAGACCTTGCCCATCATTTTCACTGAGTAGGTGTAGTAACAAGAGTCAGGTCATTGAAGCAGGTCTGCGTCAATTAATAACTGTAATTGAGGCTAAATATAAATTATTATAATTTTGAGTTGTTTAGAGTTAGGTCTACAAAATTATGTGAGGCTGGTCTATTATGAGAGCTTTTTGATAAAAGAAAACTAGGTAAAGATACAGCCTCCATACGAATTTGATTCATGCTTGAGTCATGAGTAATAATTGACCTGCCAAATTTGCAAGCTGGCTCAATGCAGAATACCTGTGGCTACCCATCATGGGTTTCTGCTGGGTGGCTCAGTATTGAGTGGACATGGCCAACCTCATTCTGCAGATTTCTCCCTTCTTCCCAGTCCCTGTGCCTCCATTCCGGTCAGGTCTCCACCTGTTGGTTTCCAATCTAGGCGAGTCTGTTCCAGTGGATCATGGAGGGGCCTTGGCTTCTGTAGTTGAAAAACTCCAGGTGATTCTAGTGTGCAGCCAGAGTTGGAAACAACCCACCCATATCTTGAGTCTAAGCCATTCTGCCTGGCTTCTGAATCGTACCCGACTGTCCCAGGGGACCCCAACACACACCCTCTCTTCCAGCCGGGTTGATCCCCCTGCAGTCCCCACAACATAAGCTTTGGCACGCTTGCCTCCCAGACTGTTAGACGGTCCTACCCTTGTTTTCCTTTCCAAACCAGATCCAACTGTCAAGAGCCCTTCACCATGTTTCCTTTGATGTATTACTTTTTTTTTTTTAAAGATTTAATTAGTTTGTTTATTTAGAGAGAGAAAGAGCATGTACACATGCACCTGGGAGTGGGGGAAGGGGCAGAGGGAGAGAGAGAGTATCTTAAGCAGATTCCGCACCGAGCATGGAGCCCAACGTGGGGCTTGATCTCACGACCCTGAGATCATGACCTGAGCCAAAATCAAGAGTCAGACTCTTAACCTACTGAGCCACCCAGGTGCCCCTGATGTTTTACTTTTTAACAGTATTGCCATTCTCCTTTCTTGGGATGAGGGGAGGCTTCCTTCGTGTATTGTTTCAGATACCTTCTCCACTTATTTCGGGCATCTTCCATAGTCTGTCTTATTATGGTACACAGCCTGCTCCTCAAAGGCAGGACCCAGATCAGCTTCCTCCCTCCCAGCCCCCTAGGATCCAGCATAATGTTGGGCCTGTAATAGTCACTGATGAAGTACTTATCGATTGACTTTTAAAAATTAATTTCATATTTGATTTGGAGACAGAAGTTGGAGACATTCCTTGGCTTGTGCACTTTCGGAGTCATTATTGCCTTGACTTTTATGGGTTGCAAATTTGTGCCTATTGCTTTTTTTTTTTTTAAGATTTTATTTATTTATTCGAGAGAGAGAGAGACATAGAGACAGAGCACGAGCAGGGGGTGGGGGAGGAGAGGGGCAGAGGGAGAAGCAGACTCCCTGCTGAGCAGAGAACCCGATGTGGGACTCGATCCCAGGGCTCTGAGATCATGACCTGAGCCGAAGGCAGATGCTTAACCGACGGAGCCACCCAGGTGCCCCAAGTCTGTGCCTACTTCTTAATTCCACAGTGGCCTTAGAGGTTAGAATCCACATCCATTTGCTTCAACAAACATTTAAGGATGAACCTACTTCCTTGCAGCATGGCTTGGGTTGGATGCTGTTATTTTGAACTCTGTGCTCCTGTCTTCTGTAGAATTCAGTGCACTTTCCTTAGACGCGTGCACACTGAATAACGGATACTGATAATCAGTGCATCGTAAATGATCTAAGTGAAATGATTTCCTCTCCCCTTTTCATTAAGAGGGAAATTTTGTTCTGTGGCTTGGATTTTCTTCCAGTCTTTAAACTGTCTTTCCTATCATAAAAGAAATGCTTAGCTGCACTCATCATGCTGGAATATTCTGATCCTTAAGGAACTCTTTACAAATTCATTAATATTTCCAGAGTGGAAATTGTCTCAAAATGAGCGCTGAAGCAGAAATGAAAAGATTTGCCTGCTGTGGTCGAGATGGTTAGCTGATTTTTTTTTTTTAATTCTATGCTGGTACCTCTGACACTAGAGGGAAATTAATAGCATTATAAAGTATGGATCCCTGTGGCATTTTGCACAATGCTTTGAGAAAAGAAGTTTTGGGTTTTGCTAGTTTTGGGAACTGCAGAAGGGAAATGGGGGATTTTAGTCTCTGGCAACATGAGAAAGAGCTTGCAACTGTCTGCTGATTTTAAATGTCTCCTCCAGTCCCTTTCAGCCTCCTGGTGTTGAGGGTGTGATTTAGGGGAGCCTTTGGCAAAAACATGCCATCCGGGGGGTGTCTCATTATCCTGCAGAAGCATTTCTGGAAATGGAGTTCTTGTACATAGGATCCTTTTCTCCTGTTGGCTTTTCACTGTGCAGTCAGGGTCTCCTATTATTAAAACATTTGGAAATTGTATTATACGTTTATTTATAATATTTACTTATATATTTAAATCTCTTTAAATGATATTATCAATTTATTTTGAGATTCTCCCCAAAGATATGTGCATGTAAAGTTTAAAAAGTCAAGTTGTGGGGCGCCTGGGTGGCTCAGTCTGTTAAGCTCTGCCTTCGGCTCAGGTTGTGATCCCAGGGTCCTGGGATCGAGCCCCACATTGGGCTCCCTGCTCGCAGGGAGCCTGCATCTCCCTCTCCTCCCCGCTCGTGCTCTCTCTCACTCACTCTCTCTCTCTCTCTCTCTCTCAAATAAATAAATAAATAAATAAAATCTTAAAAAAAAATACAAAGTCAAGTTTTCCCGGTTCCCCGCTCCTGATTTGTACTTCTCAGGGATGAGCATGAATGGCCCACTTTTAGCTGTTTCTTTGTCTGTGTGCCTCTACATTTCTCAACTGCATGCCTACTCCTCCACAGCTTGACTCTTTCAGCTTTAAACGTAGCCAGTGACTTGCAGGTGTGGGAGATGAGGACCTGGTTCTCTTATCTCCAGCTGCATCCTACACTGTAGATACATTATATTTTTTTAGATTAGTTCAGTAGTTACAGCTTAATAATGGAATATCATGGAGCCATTATTGAATGCAACTGTGACACCCGCTGCAGTGTGGATGAACCTCAGAAGCATTATGCTAAGTGAAATAATCCAGACGCAAAGGGGCAAATAGTGCATGATTCCACTTACACAAAACATCTAACATAGGCACATTCGTAGAGACAGAGAGTAGAGTAGAGGTTCCCAGGAGCTGGGGGGAGAGACTGGGAGAATGGGGAGTTATTGCTCAGTGGTTACAGAGTTTCTGTTTGGGGTCGTGAGAAAGTTTTAGAAATAATGATGATGGTCCCGCAACATGTGAAATGTAATGAATGCCTCTGAATTGGCTAGACTTTAACATGGCAACTTTTATGTATATTTTCTCACAATAAATAAGTAAATTACTTAATAAGCCCAAAATCAGTCCGCTTACATGAAGACTGTAAGTATTATTTATGAATTTCCTTTCTTGTGCAATTGTGTTTTCCAGCATTTAGTGAAGGTCTCCATTTTCCCCCTTTGCTGGCCACCCGTCTCCCGTCTGGAGGTCTATAAATCTCTCCTCCAGACATTCACATTGGCCAGGGGCTCTACGATTTTGCCCTTCCCGGGAGCCTCCCAGCCCCTCTTCTCCTCTGGGCTCTTGAACCCCAGGCCCTGCTGAGGTACCCCAAAGGGTACCAGGAGGTGAAGTCTTCAGCCGGCTGCCCCAAAAGCAGAGCCTGGCCCAGAGTCACGTGTGCAGGGAATCTGGGGAGGCAGTGCTCTGGGAGAAGCTGCCCAGCGGGTGGCCCGGGCGGCAGTGGGGCTGGGACGTGGGAGCACGCTGGGTGCTCCCGTTTGGCACACACGCTTTCATGTTCCCTTATTTTCAGTGTGGTGCTCCGCCCCTAGCTGGACGTGAGGTAGGCCAGTTGCTTGGCCACATGAGGTACAGGAAGAATCTGGGGTCCGATGGCTCCTTAGCCACACTTTCCACCAGGCCTCAATTTCACCCCATCTCCCTGCCTGTTTCCCATGGCTCCAGGCCCCTCCGTCCCTGAGCTGATCTGGGTTCTAGGGGTGACCCATCTTACTCTGACTCAGGGGTCAGCCTCCTTGGGGTGTCTGTCAGTCCTTACCTGCTCCTCCTCTCCCTCTCCTTTTGTCTTTGTGGTCGAGATCCTTCCCATCCCTATACTTTAAGTCCAGTGGGAATTCGGGATCCAGCAGCTTGTGTTTGATTGGCAACATTTAACTATAAGTTCCACAACTTACATTCCACGATATTCCAAAATGGGCTAGGATTTACACATCAGCACAGTAAATACTGCTATCATGAACACGGTCAACACTGACAGTTACATTTAGGGGGAATCATTCTCTGGTTGGACGCACTGAGTAGGTGACATTGTGAATGTTGTTGTTTCTGAGGAATTTCAGATGTCTAAGAGATGGAATGGAGCTTTGGGATTAAGAGCTTGACCTGGGTTTTAGATCCCAGCTCTGTCACTTCTTGCTGGGTATCCTTGGGTGACTTACTCAACCTCTCTGAATCACAGGGAGGAGGCTGTAGGTTTCCCTGATGTGAAGCTTGTGAGGCATGCAGTCCCCCCCACCCCCCAACTATCACCCCACCCAGTCACTGCTGACCCCACAAAGCAAACCGTGGGCCCTCTTGGCCTCAAGACTTTGCTCACACAGTTCATGTTCCTTAGCTGCCATGATCCCCCTCAATCTTCTCTCAGGCCCTGGTAACTGTTACTATTAATTCTTAATAAACTCTTTGGAAGTATTTTAGATTTTGAGACAAGTTTCAAAAACAGCCCAGGGAATTTCTGCATACTCTTACCCAGTTTCCCCTAACCATGTTACATAACCACAGCACATTTGTCAAAGCCAAGAAATTAACATTGGTACATCACTGTTCCCTCAGCCCCAGATGCTAGTTGGATTTCACCATTTTTTCCCAATGCTGTCCTTCCTCTGTTCTCAGCATCCAGTCCAGAATAAACGGATAAATGTGTTGGATAAATGTGTTTCATTTGGAGCGTTCTTGTTTTAAAATGTGGTCTGCAAGAGAGGAAGGTGCGCCTTTCATTCAGATCCCTACACCGAGAACATAATATACGTAGATTTTGTTTTGAAGCTGCCAGCTTGAGCCATGCTGCTAAGGGGACGTTGTCTTTTGAGCTACAGAACTGCTTGTTTCCCTACCTCTAAGGCAGTCCTGGGCTATGGGTTTTGGTTTTTAAGGTTTATTTAGGTCTGTAAGGTCTGATGAATCTTGCAGAGAAAAATGTTTAACAAGATCATTTCTCCTGTTGCTGAGCTGCCAAATATTTCCTAGTGCTGGGTTTTCTTGAAGCAGGTTATATCCCCATGGTGGGGAATGTCCCTGGGATCAAGGTTACATCTGATGATTGCTAAAGCTGATACATCCCAGCTGTGGCTCTGGGATGCTTTGTCTGGTGATAAGGGAGGCACTAACTTCAACTTTGTCTTCACTCTGTAGTGAATTTCTTAAAGGAATTTCTTTTTTTTTTTTTTTTAAAGATTTTATTTATTTATTTGACAGAGGCAGACAGTGAGAGAGGGAACACAAGCAGGGGGAGTGGGAGAGGGAGAAGCAGGCCTCCTGCGGTGCAGGGAGCCCGATGCGGGGCTCGATCCCAGGGCCCTGGGATCATGACCTGAGCCGAAGGCAGACGCTTAATGACTGAGCCACCCAGGCGCCCCTTTAAAGGAATTTCTTAAAGGACTCAGGGTCAGGGGAGGGGGGAAGGCTGGTACGAACTTGATGTGGGGCTGATGCAGCTAGCTTCGGATGGTGCCAGCTTGCTCTGGGGCTTTGAGAAGATCCACTGGATCCCTTCGGGTCTCAGTTTTCCCACCTGTTAAATGAAGCATTTGGACTGGGCAGGCTCCTGAAACCCCTTTCAACTCTATCAGTAGACTCTATTCAACAGCTCTTCCGTGACACTCTGCAAATTCTATACCACCTTCTTTCCACACCTAAGAAAAACTCCGTTATGTTAAACAATGACTCATCCAGTGTTTGTCAAAGGAGTGAAGGCCTTTGAGCATGAGCCTCTATAGTACTTAATTTGGAAGGTAAAATCACTTTAAAATTTAGGTAGTAGACTAAAAAAACGAGTGTTGAATCACTTCCTGATTATGCCTTCTTTTGATTTCTCTACCCCCATTGCTCCCCATCATTAGCAGGGATAACAGAAAATTCATTTAGGCAACCAATATCGAGGGTCTGCCTCAGGACCGCTCAGACCTGTGGTGCCAGGAGACAAAGATGCTCATAGCAGGGCCCTCATCCTAGTGCCCGGGGGATATGGACACAAATAATGAATCCAGTGTGTTGGAAAGGGGCCACCCTGGAGGAGGGGGAGGGAGCAAGATGGTGCTGAGGTGGGGAGCATGCTGAGTGCAGGCTCAGGGAAGAATCTAGCAATACCAACTTAACCCTTAACTTCCCGCCGGGAACTAGGTCGATGTGGTATAGGCATTGCCCCATATCATTTTAAGACGATCTTGTTATAGAGTAAGCACTGCCCCTATGTTTGGTTTGCTCAAAACTGAGCTGCAGAGAGCTTTTAAATTATTTGCTTGGGGCTACCTAACTAGTAAGTGGCAGAGCCAGGATGCGAATTTGGACCTGATTCTAAGTCCTGCGTTTTCCCACCCATTTTTGTGTGTATATATGTGGTAAAGGGTTTTGGATGCTTGGAAGAAAGGGCATGAGAGGAAGGTCTTGGTGTTTTGGCATTTTTGCGGATAGAAGTGCTTGGGCCAAGGGATGGGGGGGCGGGGCTGGAGGGTTCAGCACGTGGCTGGGGGCAGTTGTGCAAGAGAGGGTTCTAACGGTTAAGGCTAGCTTAAAAAAACTTTCATTTTTTTAAATTGAGATAAAATCCACGTAACACTCACCATTTTATAGTGTACAATGCAGTGGCATTTAGTACATTCACAGTGAACTCTGTCTAGTTCCAGATATTTTCATCACCCCCAAGGAGGGCCCTGTACCCGTTAGGTAGTTGCTCCCCCGTTCCCGGCCCCCATCATCCCCCTGTCAATCACTAATCTGTTTTGTGTCTAGGATTGACCCATTCTGGATATTTTGTGTAAATGGAATCATACTCTTTTATTTATTTTTTATTTTTCTTATCTTTTATTTTTTAAATTTTATTTAAATTCAATTAATTAACATATAGTGTATTATTAGTGTCAGGTAGAGTTCAGTGATTCGTCAGTTGCATGTAACACCCAGGGCTCATTACATCGCGTGCCCTCCTTAATGCCCATCCCCCGGTTACCCCATCCCCCCACCCACCTCCCCTCCAGCAACCCTCAGCTTGTTCTCTATAGTTAAGAGTCTCTTATGGTTTGTCTCCCTCTCTGATTTCGTTTTATTTTTCCCTCCCTTCCCCTATGATCCTCTGTTTTGTTTCCTAAATTCCACATACGAGTGAGATCATGTGATAATTGTCTTTCTCTGACTGACTTATTTCGCTCAGCATGATACCCCCTAATTCCATCCACGTCATTGCAAATGGCAAGATTTCATTTTTTTTTTGGATGGGTGAGTAATATTCCATTGTGTATGTATACACCACATCTTCTTTAATTGGAATCATATCCTATGTAACCTTTTGTGTCTGGCTTTTCCCACTTTGCATAATTAATGTTTTTGAGGCTCCCTTAAATTGTAGTATGTACCCAGCACTCTACTCCTTTTCATGGCTGAAAAGTACTCCATTGAGTGGAATATTTTGTTTCTCCATTCACCTGTTAATGAACATTTGGGCTGTTCCCATTTTTTGTCAACTAGGAACAAAATCAACATCCATTTTTTAAAAATTAACTCAGGTCATCCATTCCTTCACTCGCCCCTCTGCAGGGATGGACGTTGTTGGGGTCAGTTATGGGGCTGAGACGCCCTGGGTAGTGTGTCAAGAAGGGAGCCAGGGCGGGATCAACCTTGGTCATGGGAAGTGAGGAAGAGACACAGCTTCTCACATGTCAGCTTGTCTGACAATCACTCTGTTCCACCTTCAGGTTTCTGGGCCCTGCAGTAGGCCTCCCAAACTAGCCAGACAGAAGGGAGATACTCGGTCCTCTTTTTAAAAAAAATGTATTTCCTTCTTAGCTCTTTTCGCAGAAATTGTCATTGTTATTGAAATGCTTGCTCCCTTGAGCTTCTCCGATTATTTAGCAAAAATTTGGGTCGCTTTGGTCTTAGCAACACCTGGCTTGGAGGATGGGCTTCACATAAGCTTTCCCATAGTGCATTTGATTGATTGGGCTTTACTTTTTATTTTGGCAATAAAGAGGCAAGAAAAGGGCTTTGGGGGAACAGTGAGGCTCCTGCCATGTGCCCTAAAACCTGATTATGCATTCCTGTTCTAGACAAAGGTGGGGAGAGGAAGGTGCTCGTTGTCTGCTCCTCATGCTTCTATCCCATGTCTTCAAGGCTGGTGCTGCTAGACTAGTTTTTGCCTTTATAAGAAGCGTTGTAGCGCAGTAGGAGGGCTTTGGGTATCTGTCGTCTGGGGTCATAAAGGGACTGGCTGGCAAGGACCTCCCTGTGGAGCTCATTACCTGAAGTCTTGGGCCCACTTCTCACCACCTTCTCCTCCATAGCCTATCCCCTCCAGGCCCTGCTTCTTAGGAGTAAATGAGGGTTAATCAGATGCGTGACTTCCTGCTACTGTATCAGCTAGTTAATGTCCCTACATCCAGATCAAAAAATGCTTAACATTTAAAGGAGCTTTGTTAGTATTGAGAGTTTCAAGCCGGCCACCTACGTGGGGGGCAATTATTAAATAAGGCTTAATATACAATCCAGCAATTGTACTCCTTGTTATTTACCCAAATGAACTGAAGAGTTATGTCTACACAAAAACCTGCACACACATGCTGATAGCAGCTTTATTCATTATTCATAATTGCCGAAACTTGAAAGCAACCAAGATATCCTTCCGTAGGTGAATGAGGACAAACAAAATGTGGGCCATCCAGACAATGGAATATTATTCAGGGCTAAAAAGAAATGAGCTATCCAAGCCATGGAAAGACATGGAGGAATCTTAAAAGCATATCACTGAGTGAAAGAAGCCAATCTGAAAAGGCTATGGACTGTGTGATCTCAACTGTATGGCATTCTGGAAAGGGCAAAAGACTATGGAGACTGTAAAGAGATCAGTGGTTGCCAAGGGTTGTGGGGAGGTAGGGATGAATAGGCAGAGTACCCAGGATTTGTAGGGCTGTGAAACTACCCTCTAATGATACTGGAATGGCGGATGCCTATCTTTATGTATTTATACAAGCCCACAGGATGTACAGCACCAAACCTGATCTCTAATGTAAACCATAGACTTCGGATGATAATGGTGTATCAATCTATTGCAACAAATATGCTACTGAGGTGTGGGGTGCCCATACTGGGAGTTTGTGCAAGTGTGGGGCACAGGACTTCTCTGTACTTTCTGCTCTATTTTGCTGTGAACTTGTAACTGCTCTAAAAAAAAAAAAAAATGTAACGTATGCCTTCAAAGGCTATATTAGTTTCTTGTTGCCACTGTAAGAAAATACCACAAATGTAGCAGCTCAAAAGGACATACATATGTGATCTGAAAGTCCTGGAGTTCAGAAGTCCAAAATGGTTCTTCCTGGGTTACAGTCAAGCCTTCCTTCCAGAGGCTCTAGGGGACAGTTTGTTTCCTTGCTGTTTCCACTTTCTGGAGGCCACATGTTGGTTCATGACCTTTCCTCCATGCTTCAGGCCAGCCCGGCAGCATCTTCCAGTCACTTACTGACTGTGACCTCTGCTCTTGTCATCACATCTTCTCTTTGACTGACTCTTCTTGTCTTCTCCTAAGAACCCTGGGATCACATTGGCTCCTCCCAGATCATCCAGGATAAGCTCCCCATCTCAAGGTCCTTAACTTCATCACAGCTGCAGAGTCCCTTTTACCACGTAAGGGGGACATAGTCACAGGTTTTGGGGATCAGGATGTGGCTGTCTTTGGGGGGAGGTCATCATTTTGTCTCCCACATACACCCTCTAAATAGCTTTTCTTTGGGCCCTGTTGTCACTTTGGACAGGCAACCTGGTTCTATTTCACGATTGTTCTTTGGTCATTTTTTCCAGTTTATGTAGGAGGTCAGGAGTCTGGTGAGGAAAAGAAATGAAGGAAATCCAGTTGGGTCCTGGATTTCACTGGAAGGATAGAGAACGGTGATGCTCGAGGAGGAGCCCATCTGAATCATCCGGCATCCTCTTCTCTTTCAAGCATCCCAGCATCCCAGCACCCCTCCGTTGAGAGGCACATCTCTTCCGTTCTACCTCCTGTCACTTGTCCATGGGAACATTTTGTATTTCTCATCTGCAGGGGCAAGGAAAAAGTTGGCGTCCAGGGATGCAGAGGGATGGAAGGGGGCTTGGGCAGAAGAGGTTCAACTTTGTGTGGAAGAGGTGGATGGGGAACTGAGGCTGAGGAAGTGCCCCCCCTGCACCCCCCCCCCCCCCCGCCGTGGCATCAACAAGGATGGGATGCAGGGAGGGATTGGAGGATGAGATGAGTGGCCTTCCTGGATGGTGCCGCCTTAGGGTCGCTGATGGTGGGGCTGTTTGTGAGGCCCTGGAATGTGCACACAGAGAGGTTGCTGGACACGTGTGGGCAGGTGCTCCTCGGTGCAGAGTTTACCATGAACAGCAGCTCCCGAGGGCTCTTGAGTTCTAAAGCGAGTGAGACAAGAGTCTGGGAAAGGGACGGGTTAGGCTGTAGCACGGGAAAAGAGCCCACAAGCTTCCTTGGATGATCTCATGGAGCTGAACTGATGAGGCATTTTCTTTCTGGGAGTTTCTGAGGCAAATACAATCTTTCCGTGGGTGGCACTAAGACTTTTGCCGGGAGAATGGGGCCCACAGCAATGACTGTCTGTGGATGATGGTTGGCAGAAGGAAAATTACTTTCTGCATGGATTTGTTCTTTATTGTTGCTTTTGTAATACCTGGTTCTGTCACTCCAAATGTTATTTTGGAGACGGGTGATGCAGATGTTTTTTTTTTTTGAGGCAGGGCATAATTAAATCATTTTTAGAAGCCCATTCAACATTTTACATGTCAGTGATGACTGTCATATGGTTACGATGGGTAGTGGGTGTACTCTTGCCAAGAAGATGTCACAGCATCTTTAAGAGTAAACAGTCGTGGGGCGCCTGGGTGGCTCAGTTAGTTAAGCGACTGCCTTCGGCTCAGGTCATGATCCTGGAGTCCCGGGATCGAGTCCCACATCGGGCTCCCTGCTCAGCAGGGGGTCTGCTTCTCCCTCTGACCCGCTTCCCTCTTGTGCTCTCTGTCTCTCATTCTCTCTCTCAAATAAATAAATAAAATCTTAAAAAAAAAAAAAAGAGTAAACAGTCGTGGATGAGCGTTTAATTCAGTAAACACTGCAGAAGTTTTATCCAATTGACCTCACTGAGATTTGGGTTCGGCTTCATTTTTCTCTTCCCTTTCATGGTTCTGCCCTTATTCAGGTGATTATGGTCCTACTTGCTCAGGTCCGTGAATCTGCCATTTATTGGCGACGTGACCTCCTGCACATTATCTTATTACTTCTAGATTCAATTTCATTATCTGTGGATAGCAACAGAAAACAGCATCTGCCTCCCAGGGTTGTGGCAATGATAAAAGAAGATATCAAAGATCTATTTCCCTGGACATAGTAGGTGATCAATAAATATTAGTTCCCCTTCTTTCCTTTTAGAGATAACAAAGTTGGCAAGGCCAAGCTGACATTGATCAGCGGTTGTCTCACGTATCCTAGAGGAAAGATACCTTCTTTGGTGCTCCAGAGAGCAGACGCAGAGCTAACAGGTAAAAATAGAAGGGAGACAGATGTGTGTGACGCATGTCTACCGTGACAACCAAAAATGTCTCCACACATTGCCAAACATCCCCCAGAGGGTAGAGTGGCCAGCGGTTGAGACCCACTGAGTTAGAGGCTAGATAAGAGCAAACTGGACTCCATCCTCAAGGTCACCTCCATCCCGTGCCGTATTGGGTTCCTGTGACATTCTGGTGGTGGCTTTGTGGTTTGAGAGAGTACCGAATGTTGAAGACAAAAGGCCTAACACTTGTGTAGGGTTCGGTTTGGGCCACGGAGAGCAACTGAAGTGGGTACTTGGAAGGCCTTTTGGGGTTGTGGTTGGTTTAATGGCTTGTTCACTGTGGTTTTGCAGGTCATGTTAGCAGCTTCCTATTGGTCTCTCCTGGCCCCCGCCGTTGAGATGGCCACGTCCTCTGGGGGCTTTGGCGCCTTCGCCTTCTTCCCCGTGGCCGTTGGCTTCACCCTCGGAGCTGCTTTTGTCCACCTGGCTGACCTCCTGATGCCTCACCTGGTGAGTACCACTCTTCAGACTTGACGTATCCACTCGTGGCTCTGTTGAGTAGCCAGTGATGTAGAAATAGATATTTCAAGCCATTTAGGGCTTTTACCTAGAAATTTACCGTGAATTGGGACTTTTTTTTGGTCCTAAAAGAAAATAAGCTCTTGGTAATATGACTAATCATCCCCTTAGTTACGTTTTGCTAAGTTCAGATTTTAAATGTCAGATTTCATTATAAATAGAGAGCTCGGCTGACGTTGTACCGTGTGGCACTGTGTCTGAGCGGACCTAGCAACTGGGAGAAGTGAGTGATTATGATCATGGTCTTGGCCCTTAGGAGCCTACACTGTCATCACGAAGATGATGACACACCCAACTATAGCATAAGACCATTGACAAAGCGTCACATCGGCAAGGGCTTATTAACAGGAGGATGAGGTGGGGACACTGGGCAGCAGAGCCCTGAGTTCAAGTTCACTTCTGCCGTTGCCTGGTTGTATGCCCCTTGGCTCCAGTCTTCCTCCCTATAGCTTGAGGATAACTCCCTTTAGGGGCTGCAAAGTAAAAATTTAAAAATCTAACAAGGCACCAGAATTGGGGGCAAATCAGAGATTTTAGGCTTTTTTGGTGAAATGGGGCTGGTGGGTTAGGTTTGGAGAATGACCGGGTGCTTACTTGCTCATGTGGAAGCATGATACGAACCACAGCCTGAAATCTGGCCATGAGATCGTAACCGAATGCCATTGGCTAAAATCAGTAGTGTGCATATGCTATGTATAGAGAAGGGTCAGTGTCTGTGAGAACCCAGTACAGAAACACAGAACCTTGCCCAACCAGCCCTAGAGGTAGGCAGAAGTCCTCTGTGACATCTGAGCTGGTACTTGAATTCTCTGTTCACCCAGAAAGAGAAGAGGCACAAGAAGGACGCTGTAGGGGAGAATGGGGTTGGAAGTCATTTCTTCTGTTGGACTGTGACGAGCTAGGATCAGGTCAGGCTCACTGGAGTCGCTGGACATCTAGCCCAGGACGTAGTCTGACATTCTCTTCCCCGCCTACTTGCCTTCTTTGCTGCTGTAAATTCCTGACCAAAGAGAAGGAAGGGTCCTTGGGAACTTGTCCTTGGGGCCAATGAGAAACTGATTCCTCATGTCACAGAAGGACCAGCCTCTGGACCAGACAGCTGGATGTGACGGTTGGATGGAGAGTCACAACATTGTCTCGGCGGAAAGACCATGCGTCATTTTTTTCATCACAAGCTTGAATGTCAGTGTCAGTTTCTGGCCCCTGAACCCTTGGCTTCCTTGCCATTGATTATATCTGCATGATATGAACTTTGAGAGGTCCTCTGTGTGGGCTGCCATATTCTGCTCTCAAATCCACCCTGGTCATGTGTGAACTTGCCGTTGGGATGTATTCTACTTGCCCTGGCAGGAAGATCTTACAGCCGATGGCCTTAACTCTTGGAACAGCAGACCAGGGACTGGCTCAGCGGCTCTGCATAGCCCCCATTGGGTCTCATTCTGCCCTTCCTACCTGGGCCCATCTGGGCTTCTAAGACTGTATCTCGTGGAGGGCTCTTTGCAATCATGATGGGTCACTGCTCACCGGTACTGGGGGTGGGGACGGGGACAGGTATATTTGATCAGCTGTCTGAATGTGGGGACTTTCTCTGGGCAGTGTAAATAGTCATTGGCCAATTTGTGCTGGGCAGCATCATTGTTTTAACCTTTTGCTTGGTGTTTGTTCTAATATATGTTTTGAATATGGAGAAGATCCCAAGGGAAAGTCGTGGACAGACTGCACAGAAAATTAGGAATGGCTTGGGAGTGGTGGCTGAACATCCAGGGAGAGAATTTGAAGGGGCTTGAGTACGGACATAATAACCATGAATGCCCAGAACCTCGCTAATTGGCAGAAAGATCAGCCTGACAGTAAACATCTGTTCTAGGACATTTGAAAAGAAATTAATTTTTGCTGTTGATGTGAGAAGGGGAATTTGTTCTGGAAGGTCTATAAGCAGATAAGAATTATTTATAAGTGCTACAGTCACTGAATACAGATGTTGGCGTTGAGAGTCACAAACTCAGGCCACCGTCGCCCTGAGACAGCATGAGGTTCCCCTAGGTTTCACTCTTTTTTTTTTTTTTTTTTAAAGATTTTATTTATTTATTTGACAGGGAGAGACATAGCAAGAGAGGGAACACAAGCAGGGGGAGTGCGAGAGGGAGAAGCAGGCTTCCCGCGGAGCAGGGAGCCTGACGCGGGGCTCGATCTCAGGACCCTGGAGCATGAGCCGAAGGCAGACGCTTAATGACTGAGCCACCCAGGCGCCTCTAGGTTTCACTCTTAATGTGCTTTCCAAACCCAGAAAGGGCAGCAGCGTGGATCTATCGAAGGTGCTTCGTGGAGTGTGAGTTAATGGGTTTTGATCTTGCGTCCATGTGGTTATCCGACACTGACTGAGCGCCCACGGGGAAGGTAGCCTTCCCAGGCAGCTAAAAGCCGGTTTGAGAACCCAGACTCTTGGGTTTGTGGGAAGGAGATGGTTAACCACCAACTCTGGTCTCCCAACTCTATTTCTGTTCGTTCAGCTTTTCAGATTTATCTGTCCCCCTGTTGGAGCCGAAGCAAAATACTGCTCATGAAAAGGGTTTTACTCATAACAGCCTGTCAGGTTGAACCCGTTGCGGCTTTGTTAACTTCAGATACATCAAATTGCTCTCTGAACTGGGTATTTGTTTTCGTTTCTTTATCTGCGAATAAAGTAGAGAAGGCTCAGGCAGTAACCGTTAATGGGAGATGAGCTTACAGAGATTTATGGAGATTTTGCCAAATGGTATCTTAATGGGAGAGGGAAAGAGGCAGGGGTAGGCACGGAGGTAGCCAGCTGCTGGACCCCAGGAAGAGGGCTGCCAAGAGGGGGCTGATGGGGAATGTGACTGGGGCCAGCCTGAGCCCAGGCTTTCCCTCCGGAGGCCCTAGGGAGAGACAGAATGGATAGTAAATAGCTGTTTGGAGACATTGACATTTTTATGATCTGTGCAGTTCTGCTTCTGTATGAAGTTAAGGATGACAGTAGGTGGGTGGCCTTTACCTTGAGTTTAAAGCAGTATTATTTCCTATTGGTGGGTAGAAAGATAGGGTTGGGAAGGACGGTAGGGTGTGTGTTTCCAAGGCCTCCTGTCTTTCTTTTTAATCGTATTAGTATTACAACGATACAACACAAAAATCTCATCATAAAAACTAAAAAAAAGAAAAAAAAATTATGTGAAGGTCCCTTCCTGCTATAGACTTATGCCCCCTCAAATTCATATGGTGAAATCCTAACCCTCAATGTGATGGTATTAGGAGGTGGGGCCTTCCAGAGGTGATCAGGTCATGGGTGTGGTGCCCTTATGATGAGATTAGTGCCCTATAAAGAGGTCCCCAAGAGCTCCCTGTTCCTTCTGCCATGTGAGGACACACGGTGACACATGGATGCTGTCTGTGAACAACAAACCAAACACGATTCTGCCAGCCCTTTGATATTAGCCTTCCAGCCTCCAGAACTGTGAGAAATACATTTCTGTTGTCCATAAGCCACTTGGTCTATAGTAATTTTTTAATTAAAAAAAATTTATTTATATATTTTTTTCAAAAGATTTTATTTATTTACTTAAGAGAGAGAGAAATCAAGAGACAGAGCATAAGTGGAGCGGGAGGGGCAGAGGGAGAGGGAGAAGCAGACTCGCCACTGAGCAGGGAGTCCCACGCGGGGCTCGATCCCAGCACCCAGGATCATGACCTGAGCCGAACGCAGATGCTTAACTGACTGAGCCACCCAGGCGCTCCTGATTTTAATAGATTTTATTTTTTTTAGTAATCTCTACCCCCCACATGGGGCTCGAACCCACAACCCCAAGATCAAGAGTCGCACCCTCCACCGACTGAGCCAGCCAGGCGCCCCCTAGAGTAATTTTTTATAGCAACCCTGAAGGGACTTAAGACACTTCCATCTTCCTGTCCTGTCCCCACACCAACCATTGTTATCAATTTAGTGGGTATCCTTCTAGATTTTTTCTCTTTTCTTTAAGAAAATGAACTATGTTGTGTCTTTTAAACACTGAAATGTAAACACTTTCCCCATTTGCTTGTATTGCTCGAGCGTGCTTTAAATCCACGGTATAGTGATCCAAACTCTGCCTCATTTCGAGCTCCTTTCTCTTGTGTGCGCACGTGCAATGGGTTTTCTTTTAAAGATTTTATTTATTTATTAGAGAGAGAGAGAGAGAGAGAGCGCACATGAGAGGGGGAGGGTCAGAGGGAGAAGCAGACTCCCCGCTGAGCAGGGAGCCCGATGCGGGACTCAATCCCGGGATTCTAGGATCATGACCTGAGCCGAAGGCAGTCGCTTAACCAACTGAGCCACCCAGGCGCCCCAACGTGCAATGGGTTTTCACACCATCAGAACCGGTGTGTGCGTCCTCTTGTGTGTTATTTTTACATTTGAAGTGACTTTTATCTACACTCATTTTAGTACCTGTGCAGCGTCCCACCACCTTACTGTATGTAGTTCGCCTGATAATTTCCCCATCATCGAGTAGCTGGATTGCGCCAGGCCTTTACATATGTATCTATGTACATCTGGAAATGTAATTTTGTTTTGTGTTTTCTGAAAAACACATGGTAACATACTGTCTGTGTTGTTGCTACTTGCTTTTTTCAGTTTGCTTTTCATCTTGGCAGTCTCCCCGGGAAATGTGTGCTCCCACCTTCTCCCTCCCCTCTCTTGGGATGTGACATCTTGAGGAGGCTGCCCAGGGACTGCCAGGGATAGGGGAAGGTGGTGGGTCTCGGCGATTCCGTCTGAGATCTCTCATCTGAGAGAGAGTGGCTGGTGGTCCTGCCCAGTCAGGCTCTGGGGGGCAGGGCCGATTCGCAAGTGGTGGGGGGTACTGCCTTCTCTGCTCCCTCCTTAATTTATCTGTGTCCCCAATCCTGTTGAGTTTCTTCTCTTTGTTGACTCTGTAATGGCAAAGAAGATGCTTCTGCTGAAAACCTGAGCGAGCGGTGTGTGCCCGTACTTTTAATATGCGGCCAACGCTGGCTGATGTCAATATTGGTTGGCTGGGGGGCGCCTGGGTGGCTCAGTTGGTTGGGCAACTGCCTTCGGCTCAGGTCATGATCCTGGAGTCCTGGGATCGAGTCCCGCATCGGGCTCCCTGCTCAGCGGGGAGTCTGCTTCTCCCTCTGACCCTCCTCCCTCTCATGCTCTCTGTCTCTCATTCTCTCTCTCTCTCAAATAAATAAATAAACAATCTTTTAAAAAAAAAATATTGGTTGGCTGGGGTTGCTATGAGGGGCCACCTAGGACAAGTGTCTGGAAGTGACACAGGTTGCAGGAGGCCAGTATTTTTCCCCCAGAGGGGGTGTTTGAGTCTTTTTTTCTCCTGTATAGGTTCTCTCCATCTTCAGCATTCTGATTCTACTTCAGCTGAAGAATACCTTGCAGAGAAAAGATGGGGTTGCGGGGGGTGAGGGGATGGCAGGAATATCTTACAGAACGCCACAAGGAGAAACTGCGGTGGTAACCCCCTGAGAGCCTGTAGCGTAAGCCTGACATTGTCTGATAAGCCCAGCTAGCTTCGCAGAGAAGACTGGCCCCCTCTGCCTCAGTTTTAGTGCTTCCTTCTGTTTTCGTTTTTTTTAAGATTTTATTTATTTGAGAGAGAGCGTGCAAGCGGGCACGCATACTTGCATGGGGGGGGGGAGGAATTGGAGGGAAGGGGGTGGGGAAAAGGGGTAGAGGGAGAGGGACAAGCAGGCTCCCTGCTGAGCGGGGAGCTTCAATGCAGGGCTCCGTCCTGGGACCCTGAGATCATGACCTGAGCCGAAGTCAGACACTTAACTGACTGAGCCACCCAGGCGCCCCTTAGCGCTTCCTTATTTCTTATGCTTTGTTGAGCTTTGGCAGATGCAATTCTGCTTGGTACTGGAAGGCACACGGGGTTCGATGGGTTGTTGCCATCGTGGCTAGGCTGGAGAGAGCCTCCGGTGCAGGGGCTGGGGCTGGGGCTGGGGCATGCGGGGGGGATCGGGTGGCTGTGCTGGCTGTAGAATCAGAGAGCGATGAGGTCTCGCAAATGGGCATATTGCTTCACCATCTATACATCCGTACTCCTAAACTACTATGGGTTTGCCTGGTCATCTATCCCCAGGGCTCCACGTGGGGGTGGCTCCAGAAATGCTCTATGCTCTCGGTCTGCAGTTCCTTTCTGCTGTCCTATATCTTAGGCGTGGGTGGAGGGGAGGGGGTTTCATCCCCGTGTCCCAGGAGCACACCATGGCTCCAGAATCCTAGCCAGTCCCCTCTGGAGCCTCCTTTTTCCAATGACTTGGGTTAAGTGTAGAGCTTTTCCTCACCTTGACCCGAGCAAGACAGAGGTGTTCTGAGTCTAGTGCAAAAGCTAAGTGGTATTACTAACCCAGTGCCAGTTCTAATAGCTCAGAACACTGTTCTCTCCTGCTTACCCTACGGGATGTAGTTGGCGTGTTCCTTCTCCACAAAGCTTCCCTGGCCGTCCCATGTCTTGGTTCCACTTGGCACTTTTCCCACGGTGGCCCTTCTCTTCCCTATGTTGCCATCACCTATAGCGCCGACCCCCTGTGGCCTGAAGGCAGGAGCACGGGCAGGGGTGGCTCTGCTCTGGTGCCCCCTCTGTCCTCCACACCGATCAGCACGGTGCCTGGCACACAGTAGGTCTCCAGGAGGAATCTGATGAATGTAGGAAAGAAGATGTTGGGAAGATCAAGTGGGATCATCTTTGCGAAAACTCCCTCCAGCTTCCAAGTTTAAATGGCTTTACACCTGTGAGATATTTTCTGGAAGCAGATCCATGCCCTTTGCAAGGACCACTCTCTTGGCACAACAAACATGAGGCATGGATGATTAACCGTGCGGGTGAAAAATAGAAAGACTTAATCTGAGATTTGAATCTGTTCTACGATTTGTCATGGCTTTATTTTCTTAATGATGTTTACCTAAGCAGCTCAAGACTTATACTGCCATTTAGAACAGGCATTTTCTGAGCAAAGCGATCAGGAAGTGTGTTCAAAGGGAGGTGGGTGGGGCGGGGTGGGGGTGGGAAGGAGCACGGAGGTTGTCTTTGGTGCTTTAGGGGAAAAAAAATGTATTGAGGGGCTCCTGGGTGGGTCAGTCGTTAAGCGTCTGCCTTCGGCTCAGTTCATGGTCCCAGGGTCCTGGGATCGAGCCCTGTGTTGGGCTCCCTGCTCAGCGGGAGGCCTGCTTCTCCCTCTCCCACTCCTCCTGCTTGTGTTCCCTCTCTCGCTGTCTCTCTCTCTCTGGCAAATAAATAAATCAATAAAATTTTAAAAAAAGAAAAAGAAAAATATTGAGACCCGAACCTCCCTCTGGGGGTTCTGATTTCATTGTGTGCATGGCTAGGCCTAGGTATCTAAAACAAAACACCCCCACAGAGGCTCTGGTGTACAGCCAAGGTCGGTGACCACTGAATGAAGGCTACTCATAACTTGCTTTTGTTCGGGTGTTGTTTTTTGGATAATTCACTGCAATTCCAATACTTTTCTCTTTCCCTTCTAAGCCAAGTTTTACTATTGCCAAAGACTCAGAAAAGAGGGAAAGAAGGACTTCCTGTAGGGGATGAAGGGGCAGTCTCAAGATGAAGGGGGAGAGGATCTGGTTCTCTGGGTTGCAAATTTCAGAGCTCACCAGAATCACCTGGGAGACCTCCTTTACCCGAGAGGCTCTAGCTTCTTTTTGGCACATATTCCCATTTACCACTGCCTTTCTCTTCCCTTGGTTCTCCAGGAAGCCTTTGTAGAAGTAATCACCTGCTTTGTCTGACACCCTGAATCCTGACTCTGCTCACCCCTCCCCATTTTGCCAGAAGCTACTTGAATATCAAGTTTCCATATGGCAGAGCAAGTGGCAGTTGGTGCTCATGAAGATGCCCAGAAATGGTTTAGGGCAGGACCTGTAGGTAATGATCGGAAAGTGCAAGCTAATGCTAGGTTTTCTTGCTGAGAGTGTTCTAGTTCGACATCACAGTTGGGAGTAGAAGTGGGTGATTTATATTATATAAGGATACTGTATTTTGTGATGGCATATTATATGATGATATATAAGGATATTCCATAGT